>NC_081560.1:124661728-124718490 GCF_022355385.1 Mustela nigripes
ATCACTATGCTTTTTACCTGAGGATTTTCACTAAGCAGGAAAAAATGTAAGTATTTTTCTAGAAAGAAACACCCTTTCCAAATCTGTATACACACCGCAAAATAGACTTATGACAACTACAGTGTAACTTTCTTTAAAGGTCATTGATCATGATTTTCATAGCTCCCAACATTATCTGGCTGGTCATTTAAGAAATAGCAAATTAATAAATTACTCTTAAAAGATGAAACTGAAATTACTCTCAAATGTATATATTTTCCCACACATTTTTCCAAAATATATTTTTCAATTTTCACTTCTTTTTCAAAAAATATTTACATATTTATTTGAGAGAGAACGTGCACACATGCATGCATCAGGGGAAGGGCAGAGGGAGAGAATCTCAAGCAGACTCCCCACTGAGCAGGCAGCCCCATATGGGGCTGGATTCCAGGATCCTGAGATCATGATCTGAGTAGAAATCAAGTGTCAGACACCTAGATGACTGAGCTCCCAGAGGGCACCCCCTATTTTCACTTCTACCAGCAGTACCTGTTGCTCTGACCCTTCACTCTCACTTTGTATAGCACACTTTCTCTTTTTCTTTATTAGAGCAATAATAGTCTGTCTTACTTCTTAAAATTTAGGTGTTGGTAATAACTAATCGAATTGGACATCTTTTCAAAGCTTTATTGGCTATTTGGTTGTCTCCTGTTTGAAGTGTTTGTTTAAGCTTCTTCCATGATTTCTGTTTCTATTTATTTGTCTGTATTTTTCTTATTAATTTGTGAAAGCTCATTATATATCCCGATTATGAGTTCTTCAACCATTTTATGTATGACAAATATCTTCTTGTAGACTCTGGCTTGTCTTTTCATTCTTTTAATGGTGTATTTTAAAGAACAGAGTTCTTAATTTTAGTATATCCAATTTGTCATTATTTCTTTTCTATTTCTGATTTCTATGATTTAAGAAAAACCCTTGCTTACTCAACAGTTGTAAAGGTATTTTCCTATGTTCTATTTTGGAAATTATATTGTTTTCCCTTTCATATTTTGATCTTGAGTACTCCTGATGAATGCAGTGTCATTAATGTGATCAATCTTGCCAGTGAGGTTTGAAGAATAAAGGACATAGGGAATGATGTTGGTGATGAGTGTGCTCTCTGTCTTCAGTGTAGTGGTTATACAGTGCTATGTTTCTCAAAACTTAGCAAAAATACATTTAAAATAGGATCTTTTTATTGTAAGTAAGTGTACTTCAATAAAGTTGATTACAAATAGCCAACTTGAGGTATTTTCCTTTATATGAACTTGGATAGTCAAATATCCAAAATTATTTATTTGAAAGTTTGAGTCAGAGTCTATTAGAGATATAAAAATACATGGAGTCTTACAAGTTTAATTTTCACTGCTCACTGTGAAACCTTCACAATAATTCCAAATTAAATATTGCTGAATAAAAACTTCCTGTTGTTGCATAAGTTATTGTTTGCAATGCTATTGATCAGTCAATAATAATGGGTTGGAACTGTCAGACTTTATAATTCAAAGCTTGATTTTCACATTATTTAAATTTTTATCAAAAGAACTCTACTTTTTTCATGTTTAAACAGTTGTGAAACCATAAAAGTTGAAGTATATAAAATCAATTTCAGCAATTTTTACTTGACTGTAAGAAAGAGTTTTATAAATCTCACCAAAAACCTTTAGGAGATTTGCAGCATATGTGTTTTTTTTTTTTGTTTGTTTGTTTGTTTGTTTTGTTCTCAAGAACTCTAACAAGTTCTTATTTGGTTTACATGTCACTAGATTATTACAATGAAGTCCCATTCCCTCCGTTTATACTTATTTGCCTTTTTGTGAAAGCATATTTTTCTTTACAGTAAAGAGCTGGTGAGTGAGGAAAGCAGGAAATTTACTCAACAGCAACAGCTTGTAGTGCTAAGTAATGGGACTGGGATGACTCATTTTTCAAAAATAAGGAAGGGTCAATCCAAAGTATTTGATGTTCCTATCACACCTTCTGGACAGATACACCTGATCCCTAGGCCAAGTCTGATTTACATGTAGGTGGAATAAATTATGTGCTTTTTAGAAAGAGTGGATCTTCTTCATTCCTAAGTCCTATCTCATGTGTGTCTCAAATCTCAATACTCACTATAATAATTGTTCTCTGCATGGGCCTGGACTATTTCTTTTGCTCATTTTGCTCCAGAAATTTTGTAATATAGATTTTTTTTTAAAGATTTTATTTATTTATTTGACAGAGAGAAATCACAAGTAGATGGAGAGGCAGGCAGAGAGAGAGAGAGGGAAGCAGGCTCTCCGCTGAGCAGAGAGCCCGATGCGGGACTCGATCCCAGGACTCTGAGATCATGACCTGAGCCGAAGGCAGCGGCCCAACCCACTGAGCCACTCAGGCGCCCCTTGTAATATAGATTTAAGAGTAGTCATATTTCAAGCTACATTAGTTAAAATTTTGGGGACATCAGTTGGTCTTTGGGAAAAGGAGGCCATAAGTACCCCCAGGATTTATGGGGTGCTGAAGCCCAGAGAGAGCCCGTGGAAAGGTAATGGCCACAACACCAGAATCCAACTTGTTTAACTTCAGCCAAGCCTTGGAGAAACTATTAGATAAAGCATTAACCTTATTCTAAAAGTGATTTATGGGCGCCTGGGTAGCTCAGTGTGTTAAAGCTTCTGCCTTCAGCTCAGGTCATGATCCCAGGGTCCTTGGATTGAGCCCTGCATCAGGCTCTCTGCTCAGCAGGGAGCCTGCTTCCCTTCCTCTCTCTGCCTGCCTCTCTGCCTACTTGTGATCTCTGCCTGTCAAATAAATAAATAATTTAAAAATCTAAAAAAATAAAATAAAAGTGATTTATACTTAAATTGCTAGAACAAGACTTACAATTTATGTATTACTAAACTATTGGGAAATTGGTCAGTTTGTTTGGACAGTATTATGATGAACAGCATCTGAAGCATTTAGAGCATGAAGTCTGCCACTATGCTTCTACCTGGTGAAATAATTCCTTTCCAGTACTCTGCTGATTAAGTAATGTATTATGTTCCAAACATTGGGATACAGGCTAGAATTAAAAAGAAGGAGGAAAAAGAGTGCTATGGGCATAGCCCTGATTTCACATAATTTGCTTTCTATAAAAAATTGTAGGTTTGTGTTTATGGAAAATGGTTCAGACTGAGTTGTTTCAAAGTATATCTACATTTCAATAAAGTTAAAATGATACAGTATTTTTTCAAAGGAATTAAGAACTACTTTTGAAAATTTGTGATTATTATTAGGGAGGATAATGACTATTATATCTTGGGTTCTAAAATTTGTATAATTTTGTGTATTCTAAATATTGCCCAGATTGTCTCTTGTAGTCACTTTATCCAATCTACAGCCACAATTTTCTATCTTATCTTGCCCATAATGTTGCCCTTTATTTGGATTACTTCAACAATCCTTTAACAAGTGGATTGGTTTTTGTTAGCATCTTATGTACAAGGTACTGCTACAGGCAATGCACATCCAAGAGAAACAAGAATAACCAGACCTCAGCATTTGCTGAGTTTATATTTCAATTTGTGTATTAGTATACCCAAACAAAGAGTTAAAGAAAATATTATAACTATTTTGAAAAAAACAAACAAACAAACAAACATAGAGACATGAGAGTAGTAAAATGCATGGGCTATTCCCTGAAGTTGACAATTAACCAGGAACCTGAGCAGTGAGAAGGTCCAGATAACTCAGAGGTGAGGAAGAGCAATGCAGACAAAGGAAAGTGAATGAATGGCTCCTGTAGTCAGAAAAAGGCTTGGCATGCTGGAACAGCCAAAAGAACCCCAAAACATATGTACTATGATGAAATCTTCTCCACTAACTTTAACTTCATAGATAACTGGGAGATACTTCTCTATGGGTCTTTTTCATTTTTGTTATCTTAGAGGAGAGGCACCAACTGGCCTTTTGTTCCAAATGATTTTTTCAAGGGTGTTTATGTAGAATGGAACACCAAATTAGCCAGTCTATTGCAATAAAGCTTTCATTGTATACACACTCAGCAAAATTAAACCTGACATTATATTTTGTCTTTATCGTCTAGTCAATAATTACCACTAGCATCAAGTGGTTATTTTTATTTGAAGGATGCATGTAAGAGTCTAGTTTATGGTCTTAGAAAAGATACTCAAGGGCATTCCCTTCTGTGCTTTAGCATCACTGATGCCAGTTCCACAATTATGTACCCTGCTACAGCTCAGCTTTCTAACATGCATCTCATTCCACATTTTGTACATATTCTAATTTATTCCTGACTTTATTAAAACTCTCTGTACAACCACATTATTTATAAAATTTATCTTAGTAATTCCCTAAAGACAGTTAGGAAAACACTGTAATTTTTATAAATATTGAAAGAAGAAAATTCTTCTTTTGCTGGATAGACTCCTCCTTTTTAACAAAAATATGGATCCATCTTTCACCCATCTATCCTTTCTGAGGCAACTTGACAATATTTACCAATACTTCATCCCACTTTCTAGAATATGAGAGACATTCAAATTAATCTCCCCTTTCAAAGTGTTGATGGCTTGTGAAATTAGACTCTGGGAGATAGCCTGGAAAAGTGATATGAGCCTCTCTGTCCCTTTAGACTTTCTGAATGAACAGGCAGCATTTCCTCCATATAAGAAATGCTTTTGTTTTATTTTATAAACAGCAAATACATTTATAAAGACTGAAAAATGGGAATCAAGAAAACCTTTTTTTTTCATATAAGAATTTAGATAATAATTAGGGGTCAAATGTAAAATTATGTATATATATCATTTATGGAAAACAATGAGCAAGCAAACCACTTTACTCTGAAAAACTGCCTCTGCAAAATTGAGGAATTAAAAAAAATTAATTATCACTTTTCCTTATGGAAAAAATCCATATGGATTTCAATTTTTTCATTTCGTATCAGTATGAAATGAAAAAAGACACATTAAAGTATAGTTAAAAATTACATACAATAAAATGTCATCAAAGGAGAAAATAACTCACAATAGCTGGACTCCTGCCCATTATATTACATATTGTGGATTTCATGTTTTTCTTAATTTCCATGGGTTCGAACAAACAAACATTGAGCAGACAGTATGAGATTTGCTAATTTTCATATGTAGAACTGAAAGTTTAAGAATTTTAGATATGATTTCATTTAAATGAATAGTTTATACTAAAACCAAAATGGCTTAATAAAGTATATCACATGGTGCCAGGACAAACTTTCTTAAGTAGACATCATTTCTCAAACCTATAATTCTCTGTAGTTCTAAACAATCTAGAAGGATGATTCTATCTTTGAAACTGTGATCAACATAACCCAATCATGTTCAAAAAAGCTTTTGCACAATCTGTCCGAGTAAAAAAAGTAAAGTCAACTGTCAGTGTAAATTACCTAGCAGAAATACTCAAACTAATTTAGTTCAGGTGAAAAAATGGAAAATAAAACCATGGTTTATTAATCTTTACAGGCTTTCTCTAGCACTAGAGATATAGAAAGGGTGAACAAATTAATAAATTAATGATAATTTGAAAAGGAGGAAATCAAAATGATGGCAGTTTAAATCTAACCCCATGGGACCAGCTTCATATGTGTCTCCTATTACTGTGCACTCAGTAGGACACGTCAGTGTTATGAGTGGAAATCCATCTCAGGATCTCTGATGCTGACAGAGCTCAGCAATATCAAGTCCATTGTTACTGATGATCATGCCATTAAGTACCAAGAGGATATTGTCAACAACAGTGTGTGAGAGTTACAAACTTTTGTGTATCAATAATCTCCAGATTAAACATTCAAAAGAAAGAAGAATAAAATATGAGGTACATGGCAATTTTCTGGAGCATTAGGGCATCTTGTTATCAGTGGTCTTATTTTATTCAAATCCTAATAAAATGATTCAAATTCCCTTTTGGTCATCTGTTGATATAAAGAATATTGATGAGGTGGGGTTCTAGGTGCACGATGGCAATAAAGAACATTTAAAATTGTTAAATGGTTTAGTCATCTCCACAAGATGAATAAATGGCCAGAATAGGGGACTTCTAAGTGCCTCTAACACTTCTTCTCAAGCTCAGGCTCTGTCTCCTCCTTGGTAGTTAAGTAATATAGTATTTGTATGCACATGCATGTGCATGTGCATGTACACGCGCACACACACACACACACGCATGCAAAGGTCATTGCCAGATACAGGCTTGTAGTTGAGTTACTTCTTACTTTATTCCATAAATCAATTAATTTTAACAATTGGGATTCAAATACCTTAATGTAGGTGGGGTTGGAAAATGGCAGTAGAGTGGGAGGACCCCTAGGCTCACCTGTCCCATGCATACTAACTATATACTAGATAACTATCAACTCATTCTAAATACTCCAAAATTGATCTAAAGACTAGACTACTCCACAACTAAAGGTAGGGAAGAGGCACACTGAAAAAAGTAGGAAATGCAGAGATAGGGTTTGGGAGAGATATGGGCTGCTTTGGTGGGGAGGGAGCTGTGGTTATGGAGAATAGCTCAAGGGACAGACTAGCATACAAGGGAGTGCATGGGGAAAAGAAATCCCCATAGTAATTGGCCTGGAACATGAAAGGGGATTAAAGCCTGGAGAATTAGCGCTCAGTGCCACTGGTTCTGAGAAATCTCAGAGGACACTGTACTGCTCTTAGAGAAAAGACAGGGCAAGCAGCCTGTGGATAAATAGTGAGGAAATAGTGATCTGAAGAGCACCGAGGGCCACAGTGGGGAGGTTAGTTGCTCATCTCAGAGCATGTCCCATAGGGGCAGCATTCATGGATTGACCTTTCTAGGAACAAAGGAACTGACAAGCACCCTTTTCCTTTCTTACCCTTCAGCATAAACACAGAGCCACCTGGGGGAACCAGTGCAGAGTTAACACTCAATACTTAACTTGCTCACACCAACACCACACCCCTTCCATGCTCCAGTGACACCACGCCTTGCAGTCTGTTTGCCTCAGTCCCAGGCCCCCTCCCCCAGAAGACTAGCCCATACCATGCTCAGACTCTATATGCCAATGAGGGAGCTTTGCAGAGCCTCTGTTCTGGTAGTGGTGGAGACAGATATCATTTCACAAACAGACCAGAGCACATCCAGTTAAAACGTGCCTCATTCAGTCCAGGGACCAAATACTGCCCATAATAGGCAATGAAAGCCTTTGGAGACAATGGGCCTGAAGGATAAAGTGGCCAAGACAAACCAGTAGAGCATATGCAGCAAACTTTAGACACTCACAGAATAACTAGGTCCTGGGGAACAGAGAATGTTACAGATAAGGTCATTACCCTCAAGAACAGGAGACATAGCTGACTTTCCTAACACAGAGAGAGAAACTCATAGATTCAGACAAATGAGAAGACAGAGAACTTTATCCCAAGTGAAAAAACAGGACAAGGCCATACCCACAAATCTAAGTGAAACAGATGTAAATAATATTCCTGATAGAGAATTTAAAGCAATGATCATAAAGATACCCATTGGATTTGAGAAAAGAGTAGAAGACATGAGTAAGATCCTTAAACAGAGATAAGGAATAGTATAGCACAGATAAAGGGCTCAATAGACAAAATAAAAAACACACTTCATGGAATGAAGAGGAGGCTAGAAGAGCAGAAAAATAAATTAGTGATCTAGAAGACAGAGTAATGGCAAGCAACCAGGCTAAACAAAAGACCATAAAGAACTATGCAAAATAAGATTACATGTAGGATACTCAGTAACTCCATCAAACATAATATAGGTCATATTATAGGAGTCCTGGAAGAAAAAGAGAAAAAAGGGGTCAGAACATTTATTTGAAGAAATAATAACTGAAAACTTCTCTAATCTGGGGAAAGAAACAGATATCCAGATTCAGGAGGCACAGAGAAATCCTATTAAAATTAACAAATGCAGGCTCACACCGAGACATATTGTAATTAAATCTGCAAAATATAATGATAAAGAAAAAATCTTAAAAGCAGCAAGGGAAAATAAGTCAATAACTTATAAGGGAAAACTCATAAGCCGTAAGAAATTTCTTAACAGAAATTTGGCAAAACAGAAGGGAGTGGCATGATATATTCTACATGAAGGATGGGAAAAATCTGCAGACAAGAATATTCTATCCAACAAAGCTACCATTCAGAATAGAAGGAGATATAAAGAGTTTCACAAATGGACAAAAACTAAAGGACTTCATGACCACTAAACCAGCCCTGTAAGAGATATTGAAGGGGACACTTTGAAAGGAAAAGAAAGACCAAAATCAGCAGTGTAAAGGCAGGAAACACAAAACCAGTAAGCATGAATATTTCTGTAAACAGTCAGTGAAGGAGCTCCCAAAGAAAAGGATATAAAATATAATAATATATGCCTAACCATGGGGAGAAGAGAAAAGAATGGGCTCAAACTTAAAGGACCATCAATTTAATATAGATTTCTATATGCAAAAGAGGTTATTTAAACCTAATGGTATCCACAAATCAAAAGCAAGAATAAATATGCAAAGAATAAAGAGAAAGAAATCCAAACATATTACTAAAGAAAATCAGCAACACAGAAAAGATCAGAGAAAATTTCAGAAACAACTGCAAGATAAATAATAACATGAGAAAAAGTTCATATCTATAAATAATTATTTTGAAGTAAATGGACTAGATGCTCACATCAAAAGACACAGGGTGTCAGAAATGGATAAAAAAAAAAAAAAAACCCACCTAATATGCTGCCTACAAGAGACTCATTTTAGACCTAAAGATACCTATAGATTGAAAGTGAAGGGATAGAGAAACATCTATCATGCAAATGGATGTCAAAAAAAAGCCAGAGTAGTAATGCATTTATTGGACAAGGTAGACTTTGAAACAAACACTACAGAAAGAGACAAGGAAAGGGACTACATAATCATAAAGGGGATAATCCAACAGGAAAATATAACTATAAATGTTTATCCACCTAAAATCGGAG
Source organism: Mustela nigripes (assembly GCF_022355385.1). Taxonomy (NCBI): domain Eukaryota; kingdom Metazoa; phylum Chordata; class Mammalia; order Carnivora; family Mustelidae; genus Mustela; species Mustela nigripes. The sequence continues at coordinate 124,670,738 of NC_081560.1, forward strand.
CACCCAAATACATAAAACTGTTAAATAACAAACATAAAGGAACTAATCAATAGTAATATAATAATAATTGGGGACTTTAATATCCTGATTACATTGACAGCACATTAAAAAAGAAAATCACAAGGAAACAGTGGCTTTAAAGGACATGCTGGACCAGATGGTTTTAACAGATATATTCAGAACATTCCTACAATGTAAAACTGCAGCATACACATTGTTTTCAAGTGCACATGAAACACTGTCCAAAATAGATCACATATTAGCCCACAAAGCAAATCTCAACAAATTCAAAACTGACATCATACTATGAAATTTGAAGTCAACTACAATAAAAAAATCTGGAAAGGTGCCTGTTAAACAACATGATACTAAAAAATAAATGGGTCAACTAGGAAATAAAAGAAATAATAAAGAGTACAAAGAAACAAATGAAAATGAAAACATGATGGTTCAAAACAGCTGGGTGCAAAGGCATATAAGAGGGAAGTAAACAGCAATACAGGCCTACATAAAGAAGTAAGAAAAATCTCAAATAAGCAAGCTAACCTTAGACCTAAAGGAGTAAGAAAAAGAACAAACACAGTATCATACCAGAAGGAGAGAAATAATAAAGATTAAAGCAAAAATAAATGATTTAGAAACTAAAACAACAATAGAACAGATCAATGAAACCAGGACCTGGCTCTTTAAAAAATATATACAAAATTGATAAACCTCTTACCAGACTTGTCATCAAGGAGGAAAAAAAAAGAGAAAGGACCCACCTAAATGAAATCATAAATGAGAGAGGACCAATAATAACCAACACCACAGAGATACAGCCAATGTTAAGAGAATATTATGAAAAGCTATATGCCAACAATTGGACAACCTGGAAGAAATGGTTAAATTCCTAGAAACATATAAACTACCAACACTGAAACAGGAAGAAATAGAAAACTTAAACAGACTGATAATCACCAGAAAAACTGAATCAGTAATCAGAAAACTCCCAACAAACAGTAGTCCAGAACAGCTGGCTTCACAGGAGAATTCTAACAAACATTTAGAGAAGAATTAATACCTATTTTTCTCAAAGTATCCCAAAAAGTAGAAAAGGGAGGAAAACCTCCAAACTCATTCTGAGGCCAGCATTACCCTGATACAAAAATCAAAGATACCACTAAAAACAAAGAACTACACACCAACTTCTCTGACAAACAAAGAAGTAGAAATCCTCAATAAAATACTAGCAAACTGAGACCAACAATACAGTAAAAAAAAAAAAATCATTCACCATCATCAAGTGGAAAATATTACCAAGTTGCAAGGGTGCATCAACATTCTAAATCAATCAGTGATCAACAAAAGAAAGGATAAGAACTACACGATCATTTCAGTAGATGCAGAAAAAGCATTCAACAAAGTACAACATTCATTCATGATAAAAATTCTCAAAGAAGTAGGTTTAGAGGGAACATAGCTCAACATAATAAAAGGCCTTGTATGAAAAACCTATAGTTTACTTTGTACTCAATGGGAAAAAACAGAAATTGTCCCCTAAGTTCAGGAATGAGGTAAGAATACCAACAGCATTTTTCAAAGAGCTAGAACAATACTAAAATTTGTATGGGACCACAGAAGACTCTGAATAGCCAAAGCAACACTGAAAGAGAAAAAGCTGGCAGCATCACAATTTTGGATTTCAAGTTATATTACAAAGCTGGAATAATCAGAACAGTGTGGTGCTGGCACAAAAACAGACACACACATCAACAGAACAGAACAGAAAACCCAGAAATGAACCCACTATTATTTGGTCAATTAATCTTCAATAACGCAGAAAGAATATCCAATGGGAAAAAGACAGTCTTTCAACAAATGGTGTTGGGAAAATTGACTGCAACATGCAAATGAATGAAAGTGGACCACTTTCTACACCACACACAAAAATAAAATAAAAATGGATTAAAGAACTAAATGTGAGACCTGCAGTCATAAAAATCCTAGAAGAGAACACAGGCAGTAACTTCTTTGACGTTGGCTACAGAAACTTCCTTCTTTCATTTTGTTTTGTTTTGGCTTTTTTGGTAGTAACTTCTTTCTAGATATGTCTCCTGAAGCAAGGGAAATAAAAACAAAAATAAACTATTGGAGTTATATTAAAATAAAAAGCTTCTGCACAGTGAAGGAAGTTACTGGCAAAACAATCAGAAAGCCTACAGAATGGGAGAAGATATTTGCAAATGGCATACCTGATAAATGGTTCCTATCCAAAATATATAAAGAACTTACAACCCTCAACACCCAAATATGAATATAATTTTTAAAAATGGACAGAATACATGAATAGATGTTTTTCTAAAAAAGACAAACCAATGGTCAACAGACACATGAAATGATACTCAACATCACTCACTGTCAGGAAAATACAAATCAAAACCACAATGAGGTATCAGCTCACACCAGTCAGAACAGCTAAAATCACCAACACAGAAACAATAGGTATCGATGAGGATGTGGAGAATGGGGAACACTTGTGTACTGTTGGAGGGAATGCAAACTGGTGCAATCACTCTGGAAAATAGCATGGAGGTTCCCTAAAGAGTTAAAAATAGAAATACCATACAATCTAGTAATCACACTATTAGGTATTTACTAAAAAAAAAAATACAAAAATAATTCAAAGAGATACATGTACTACATTTATAGTAGAATTATTTATAATAGACAAAATATTGAAGTAGCCCAAGTGTCCATTGATAGATCACTGGATAAAGATGTGGTTATATAATGAAATATTATTCAGCTATGAAAAAAATGAAATCTTACCATTTGTAATGGCATGGATGGACCTAGAGAATGTAATGTTAAGGTAAAATAAATGAGAAAAAGAAAAATACCATATGATTTCATGCATATGTGGAATTTAAGAAACAAAACAATCTAGCAGAGGGAAAAAAGAGGGAGAGATGCAATACATATCCAATCCAAAAATGAGACTCTTAACTCTAGAGAACACACTGATGGTCACCATATGAGAGGTGGGTGGGAGATGGATTAAACAGGTAATGGGGATGAAGGAGTGCACTTTTAGAGATGAGCACAGGGTGATTTATGGAAGTGCTGGATCATGATATTGGTCACCTGAAACCAATATAACACTGTATGTTAACTAACTAGAATTCAACTAAAAACTTAAAAAGCTCCCCCCCCCAAAAACAAGAAAACCAAATGTCTTAATGTAATAAATCAATTTTGTTAATCCAAATGAGACCTTCATTATACAGCATACTTCTTAAAAGTTTGGATATTTTAACATCGTCTCCCCCCCCCCACTTTTTTAATGCACAACTGACAAAATTTTATATATTTAAGATGTACATTGTGGTTTGATATATCTATACATTGTGAACTGATTACCAAAATCAAGCTCATTACCACATCTATCATGTCACGTAACTACCATCATGTGTGAAGAGAATAATTAACCTCTACTCTCTTAGCAGATTGCACATATAGAATACAGCATTATTAACTATAGTCACCATGCTGTACATTAGACTCCCCAAATTTATTCATCTTACAACTTTGTACCCTTGGACCAATTTCATTTTATTTTTCTCAACCCCAGGCTCTGTCAATCACCATTCTATTCCCTGTGTACTCACTGAGTACACTAAATTTTTTTTAGATTCCATATATAAGTAATACTACATAGTGTCTAACTTTCTCTGTCTGGCTTATTTCACCTTGTATAATTCCCTCCAGTTTCATTCATGTTCTTGGAAATGGCAAGATTTATTTTTTTTATTTTTTAATCCCTGAATAATAGCCCATAATATATGTACATTCTCTTTGTCTTTTCAAAAAGGTAAGAGTAGCATCTATCATTATTTAATAATTAAGGGAGCGAGAATACTGTGGTAGGGACTTTGCATATGATATTCATTTATTCAACAAACATTTATTTGTGTCTACTCTTTCTAAGAGCTATTGTAGGCTGAGGTTTCCCATACATTTGCAAATAGAAAATCTGGAGCCTTCATCAAATAAGAGGTAACTAATTCTAACTTTTATAACCAACTGACTATATTATATTTACTCCTATCTTCTCTACTTTTTTTTCTAAACAAACCATGAAATGAACACATGCATGAGAAACTATAATTTCTAACAAGTTCTAGTAGGAGTCCATTCTCTCCTTCTACTCTACAGCAATTTAATTCTTAGAGCACAATACCCACAAAAATCAAATTTTTACTTCATATCTTTGTTTCTTTTAAACCATTATTTGCTAGGAGGTGAAAACATTTTGCTGTGTGGTTTTTCTTTGAAATAATTTCAAATTTACTGCAAATTTTAAGGACAGCAAAAAAAGAACTCCCCCCTCTTTTTAGGGCACCATTTCAGAGTAAATTGAAGATATGTTGTCCTATTACTCCTGAACACTCCTGAACTCCTGGCCTATTACTTATTCCCATGACATGGAAACTCTCTTTCACAAGGCCAAAAGAAACATCAAAATGGAAAATTATTAATGATATGTTATAAATATCTAGGACCCAGAATCTCCAACTAGGAGTTCCTAAAATTTTTCTTTTTATAGAAACTGATCAGTTTAAAAGTACACTTTGGTTGTAAAAGGAGTTCTTGGAATTTAATGATTAAAACATAAGTGAAATAATGAATTGAAGAGTGGAAAGATAAATGTGAGCAAGTCACCCAAAATATAGAGCCAAAGGCAGGCTTGGAAAACTGGTAGAACAAAGATTAGAAAATTAGAAGACCAACTCAGGCAGCACAACATTCAAGAAATCTTTCCAAAGTAGCCTTTCTGGAAGGGTGAAGGAACCCCTTCAGGGAGAGTAGGGAAAAGGGCTAATACTAGTAAGCTAATTTTAATATGACCTTGGAAATAAAATGGAATTCAGTTATACTTATTGTAACACAATCCTACACAGTCAGTGGCTGTCTCCAATCCTCTCTGTGCTGTAGACAGTGACAATACAGAGATAAGACAGGGAGGGCAAAGGCCCCATCAGTCCTTCTTCTGACTACATAAGATTGGAATTGTCCCAAGGGGAAAAATTCTTCTCCTGTGGAATGGGAGAAGAGAGCTGTAAGTTGTAATACAGTCCTACAAGTAGGCAGGGAAGGGGTGGAATCTTTCTCAGACCTGCTTCTTCTGTTACTTTTTCAATAGGTAAAGTAAAAGATCATTGAAAATTAAAATAAAACAAACCAAAACTCTCCCTGCCAACACCATAATATGTAAGCTGTAATATGGAAGACTTAGATTCTAATATCCTCTTGGAAATAAGGATTTATGGTTCTTATTTCCTGCATGCCCCACGTCAGGTCAACATGTGACATGTATTCCATGCCCTGTCATTTTTGCATGGGCAGTTAATGCCCCAAAAGTCCTGAGTCATAAGCACTTTTGCTTTCTCTGCCCTGAGTCAGGCACTCATCCACAGGGCCTCCATCAAAGCAAGCTCCTGGGGGTTCCCACTGGAGAGCCCTTCAATAATTATGAAGTTAGAAGCCAGCACCCTTAATCCTTCCCAACGGTGGGATTTGATCAGAAAGCTCTGGGAGAGATTTCTTTCTTTCTTTCTTCCTTTCCTCCCCCCGCCCTTTTTCTGAGATTTATGTATTTATTTGAGAAATAGAGAGAGAGAAAGAGTGTGTGTGTGTGTGTGTGTGTGTGTGTGTGTGTGTGCATGAGTGCCTGCAAGCAGGGGAATGAGCAGAGGGAAAGAAAGAGGGAAAGAATCTCAAACAGACTTCCCACTGAGCATAGAGCCCAATGAAGGGCTTTTATCCCAGGACCCATGAGATCATGAACCAAGCAGAGACCAAGAGTCAGATACTTAATTGACTGAGCCACCTAGGAGCCCCTGGGAGAGATTTCTTAAAGAAGACAAAATTGGTTCTATATATATATATATATATATATGATTCCTGCAAATATTTAGAGGTGCATTATATGACTGGAATCATGACTCAGTATCAGGTACCAAAAAAAAAAAAAAAAAAAGCCACAGTAAATAAACAAAAATAGGCCATTATTAACACAAGAGAAAACAAAATCCTGGAAGAGAAGATAAAGCACTCTTGTATAGTGAGTGCATGACTGAGCTCTGAATGCTTTCATTTAGTTATAATATGAGAGACATGAATATTCATTTAACAAAAATTATGATCTACTATTTCAAGAGGATGAGAGCTCAAAAGTGTGCACGTGTGTGATAGGGGCCGGAATATGAAAGAAAGCTAAATTTTCATGTTCCACAGTGGGAAGCCAATAAATAAAGCCTATTAATAAATAATCAAGAAATAGCAATATAAGCATGTTATTTAGAGATATGGAGAGATCTCAAAAGAATCAGCTAATATAACTGAAAGCAGTTGCATCTGTGCAATAGGAAATAGATTGAGAAAAAAAGCACGGGAACCATTTGAATAAACTATTCATATATAAGTGTGATCAATACAAAAAAGTAAATTGAACAATACTGTATTGTATATATTGAAATATAAGTTGATCTACAATTTTGAATTTTTATGAATACTTTATTTGATATTAAATTCTCTTACATGATATCTGTAAACTTTGCATTCTAGTTGGGACTTTGAAAACACAAAACTAAAAATATTTACTTTCTTGTAAGTGGAAAAAAAATCTTTTAAAGATACGGAAACTAAAATGAAGTTGAGTATTTACTGTAGAAACTGTAACCACTATCAAAGGTAGAAAATTTGGCCAAAAAGGAAGAGAATTTGAAATAAAGAATTCAGAATTGCATACATAAAAGCCATTTATGAAATATTGAAGAAATTATGCCTGATAGGAAAATGTCACAGACAGTTTTCTGTCCCCGTTTCATAGTTAGCAGGATTCTGGATGACCCTGTGGATGTTAGACATCAAAGCTGTGTCCCACCATGTTTCATTCAAAAATCTTAACATTCCTAACAAAACTAACAGTGAAAAGAACACTCATCATCAATGACTTTAACAAGTCACTTTTTCTGTGAAGATCTGAAATAATTTAATTTTCTCATTAAATTACTTTGGGATATTTTAGTTATAAATGATTTAAGACTTCTGTATATTGATACATTCAAGTAAGCATATATTATAAAATGCTATCACATATTTATTAACAAAGCCTGATTTGTTTGGTCACTGAAATGCAAATCTTGACCTCATGAGTACAAATGAACATTTTTAATGTATAGATGATAAAGAGAGCTGCCAGAGTCTCAAAATTGAGGCTTCAACGTGTTCAGGCTAGATGTAGGCCTAAAATAGAGAAACTATCTGGAATGAGTTCAGGCTAGATGTAGGCCTAAAATAGAGAAACTATCTGGAATGAGTGGCATTCTTTGACTATTTAACCTAAACTTTCCCTTAACTTTCAGATTTCAACTATTAGAGAGGAGAGCAAGGCAGGTCTAGAAAACGTATGGCTAATAAAGAGAAACCATGAGCTTGATTCATTGACAACACTGTTTCCAGAGCATGACAGTTGTAAGGCCTGAGCGGTTTATTCTCAAATTAAACAACTTAAAATGTATACAACTTAAAGCAAAAAAAAAAAAAAAAAAAAAAAAAAGAAACCAACATACTTAATGCTCTTCAAAATTCTTAGAGAATCACCAATCTACCCATCACCAAGACAAATCCCAGACTGGCTCTAATCCTTGTTCTCCAAACTGTTTGTTCTTTGACATTCCTTGTACTAAAATTTTCATGCCGATCTCCTTGGAATTTCCCACAGCCTGCCATGCGTGCCTAGTTTAAAACAGTCTTAAGTTTGCATGGACACACACACACAGAAATCTATATATATAAGAAGAAATAGCTAAATGGACCTTTAGAGATATAGGTACTAAAGTATAGATACTAAAGTATCATACAAAACACATTTCTATCTAGAAATGGGAGGTCAAAACATTTGATTGAAAAACTGTAATTCATCAACCATAGGTTCATACTGTTACAGTATGTTCATGATAGATTGCCATGAGGGCCCTCTCTGTATTCATATCCTTTTCACTGTGACGACACAGTTCCTCCTCCCAAGAGGTGGTATTTATGTTTTTAATTCTGAGTTTAGCCACAGGCTTTCCTTTGGCCAATGGAGTGTTAGAAAATGTGACTAAGCAGAGGTTTGAAAGGCTTGTTGAGTTGGGCATGTAGCATCTGTCAGTGCTGTGAGGTCACAGCCAGGCTAGTCTAGTAGATGAGAGGCAGAAGGTCCATTTTCCCCCTTGAACCCGATATTTACTTTGTAAATATTTATTTACAATATTTATTACAATATTTATTTATTTACTTTGTAAATATTTTCCCCCTTGAACCCGATATTTACCTTGTAAATATGACCAGATAACTATGTAATGATCAGAACACCAGAGTAAGAGCAACCTATCAGTGAAACCTAACCCAAATCAGTGAGTCTCAGACCCTGACCAAACAAATGCACATTGCTTCTAGTTAATCAGATTTAGATTACTGACATGGAGTTCTCTCCATGACATTTATAAGGCTAACACCTAAAGAGATAGGGAATAGTCACTTAATTCTAGAGATGATATTTCTAAAAACTACACTACATAAAAATATCATGAAGTATCTAGTGTGAAAATATTACACAGAAACTTGTAACTTAGAAAATCATAGCTGGAAATTTGAAGTCTTGGCATGAAAACAAGTAAACTTAAAAATACATACATAAATAAATGAATTGTATTCTGCTGGTTTCCTGAAATTTGCTTCTCTTGACAACAGGGACTATAATGAGCTCTCCATTAGTACTAGAAATATTTGGATAAAAATACACAGCCACACATGCTTCAAACTCTTACATCCTCCAACTGTTAGACACAGGCACTGTCAGAGCAGACTCAACTTCCCAGAAAAGTTAAGTCTGCGCTGATGCCATTTGCAAGAGTGGTCATCCACCTACACCAAGGCCCTTTACATCCCTATCAAATCCTCATTAGTGCTTATTCACTGCCTCATTTATTCTACTCCAGAGCCGTTCCCCAACTGCACAGTCTACTCCATCTTCCTTCCTCAAATTAATCATCAAGCCCTCTTAACTTACACAGGGATAGGCTATTATTCCAGTTGGATATTCCCACACTATTCTCATCATTTAGAAATGGAAAATAATTTTAAGCCCTTTTCAAATTTAAATTTGTGTGTTGGAAAGATTCAAGAATACACTGTATCTCTAAAGCAAACCTGGGGTGCTATTTAAAGAAAGAAAATAATAATAATAAAATCAGAGAAGTAGAAGATATTTTGTTGGAAACCACCTTAAAAAAAAAAAAAAAAACTACAGGAAACAAGTTGGAATGGTTGAAAAATACCTGAAAGACAAATTAAGGAAAATTTCCAAACTACAGGAACAAAAAGCACGGAAAATGAGAGCAAAGGTTATTAAGAAGTCAGATCTAGAACGTTCTGTATGTTCTAATATGAGGTATAGAAGTCTCTCCCCTTTCTCCCCCAAAACAAAAACCTCAATAGCAAACAGAAAATGAATAGAAAAAAGAAAACTGTGATTTTAAAATTAAATACTCTCTTCAAAATGTAATATACCAAAATAATGGTGATGATGATGATGAAGCTGATGAAACTGGATTTTGAGGCAATTTTCCAAACATAAAGCAGAAAGATAACAGGATCAGAAATGAGCTAATTCTTGGCTGTAAGGCAGGATTTGTACACAATATTTCATTGCTAAATATTTCTGGTCCCTTAGCTAGGATGTCTTTAATAAACTGAAGGCTATATTTTGTGGTACCAAATTAATTTTGTAAAATGTACATATTCCAAAAGAACACTAGAAATAGGCAGTTTTGTATCACTAGAAAGAATGCATATTATCAGTCCTATAGTAGGGCCTTTATAAACAAGACAAATAAACAAACAAAGAAACTAAAGCCTAAGCAAGGTTGGGAAACAGGAGATGTACCAAGAGGGGAAGAAAGAGACAAGCAGAAGAACAGGACAGGCCTCAAAACAAAATACCAGCTATAAAATGAACACACAGAGAAAATAAGAAAAAACTTATTTCAGGGTTATAGAAGTTTTCTAATTATTTTCTCTAAGTTATTTCCTCTATATTTATTATTTATTTTTCTTTTGTGGTTTTTTACTATTCAGGTAATGTAAATAAAGTATCTAGAGTGTCTGAGAAAAATTTTGCATCAGAGGTCAGTGATAATTATACTTTTATTAATAATTATATCCTGGATAAAAAGGGAAAAAAGATTTATAATTGACAGGCTGAAAAATTAGTAAATAAATTTGTAAATCTGATCTTTAATATATGCATCTAATTAGCTTATTTTTCTGGATATGTTCATTCTAACAATGGTATTATAATACTTCTGGATAACTAGAACATGTTATACCTTTCTATTTCATTTTCAAGACTTCTTATTGTCAATGGATTATTACTATCCCAGAAGTGCATATACCTAAATTGTAGCCCAATTTTTCCCTCAATGAGCTCATTGTATAACTTAGGCAAGTCATCCTAAACTTTCTGCACAAGAATTTTCTCACCTTTAAGGCAAAATGATTATGATTTGTCCCATAGTTCCATTCTGGTGTATTTTGCAGATATTGTCATGTGTCATCTATATGCTCACAGTTAAATCCTTACAACATTATAGAAAAAAAATTTTGATCCCCATTTTTCAGACACAGAAACCGAGTTCAAGAGACCTGCACAGAGCTCAGACAGTTAAGTATCTGCCTTCAGCTCAGGTCATGATCTCTAGATCCTGGGATTGGCTGCCATGTCAGGATCCCTGTTTGGTGGGAGTCTGCTTCTCCCTCTCCCCCTACCTCTTCCTCTGCTTGTGCTCTCTCTCTCTCTCTCAAGAGAATAAATTAATTTTTTTTTAAAGTACCTGCACAGAGGCACAAAAATGTGTGTTAGCATTCACATTCTAGCTTGTCTCCACCACTGTGCATTACTCCAACTAGGAGCTCTGGTGCCTTATAGTTCGTGGAAGACTGGAGGGCCTGAGTAGACACATTAATTGCTAACACTTCAGAAGTCGAAGTGTGTTAGAAAGAATCTCCTCCCATTAACCATTGCACCCTATTTTTCTCATGTCACCATTAAGAATGCGTTACTTTGCCATTACAGACAATACTGAAGTGGGAATTGCAATGTGGCATCATAGTATGAATGAGTACATATCTAGCTGGTAACAAGGTCAGTCAGGGATTAGATACAGAATAAGTAAGGATAAAAATATGAGCAAAATTTTGGAAAATACCCCAAAGCAGATTCTACCTACTTCACAAATTTTCAATGTGTGGCCAATAGAGGACAATCGGAGTTCCTCTTTTTCAATATTGGAAAAAGCAAATCTAGAATCATAGGTAGAGAGAAGACTAAAGACTTGAAAATGTTTTCAGACCAAATGTGATTATTCAAAATTTGTGGTATATAAAGTTACAGAACCCCATTTGGCTTCTAATAAACTATGTAAGGAGAAAGTTAGCTATTCAGCATTTAAAAGCTAGGAGAGGCAGTTTGTTTTATTCCAGGACAACTTGTGAAGGGCACCAGCAGCCATTCAGCTGTGAGAGATGTTTTCCCTTTTTGAAACAAAGGGGTTCACAGAAATGGAGACAGCTTCTCCTGAGGTCAAGGTTCCCTGTGCCCAGCATACCCATCGCTATCAGTGAGTATGTCTAAAGATGAGAGTTTTGCTGTCTCCGATCAGAAAGGAAATGGCTGAATTTGGAGACTGAGATGTGTTAGAGGGTTATTGGTACTCTTGGCATTACACATTAGTTATCTTCCACTCCATGAACTTATTCCACAAAGGACCAAAGGTAGCAGAAGTCTTAAGGAGTAGAAGCATTTTCTTGCAGCAAAATATTGATCAAGGATAAAAACACTAACAGTAATAACTAACCTCATCAGGGCCTATTTCAGACACTGTTCAGAGTTTACAAAGACCATCTCATCTCATTCTCTCAGCAGCTTTGTGAGCAGTCACTGTGTTTTATACAAGAAGAAGCTGAGAATAAGAGAATGCATATGTGGTGGTTAAGACAATGCAGACATAAAGCAATAGATGGTGATTTGAAATTAGTGCTGAGAGCAAAACTTTCAGTCTTAATAAGCAAACATTTTGAGTTTTATTGACAACTGTTATTCTGCTGAACCTTATCCCAACTATGCTTTTCTAGATAGCATTTGTGGACAAATCTTTCTCTTTCTCTCTCACAGTGAATATTTATGGATAAAATATGTAGAAATTTGTACACTTGAATAACAGTTATTATATTGTATATATTATATATATAATTAATATATTATATATTAACACATATATATGTATGTATATGTATATATTTATAGTGAGTGATTTAAAAATCAATACGGGGCACTTGGATGGCTCAGTGGGTTAGGCCTCTGCCTTCTGCTCAGGTCATGATCTCAGGGTTCTGGGATCGAGCCCCACATTGAGCTCTCTGCTCTGTGGGAGCTTGCTTCCCCCTCTCACTCTGCCAGCCTCTCTGCCTACTTGTCATCTCTGTCTGTCAAATAAACAAATAAAATCTTAAAAAAAAAAAATCAAAATCAATACAAAATAATTCTGTATCTGAATTTTATCGTGATGAAATGGAAACAAAACAAAACAAAAACAAGGCAAAATAAAAACAAAAACAAAAACCTTGAGGTTAAAATCTCCTTGAATATTTAATTTCAAAAAGTGCTATTTTCTGAATAAGATTTTGAAGGCTGAAAATTCATCTTGTACTCTGCTTGCTAAAAGCATCTATCAGGCCAAGGTGGCTGCTGACATACTCAAAAAGTGCTCTTTTTATGCAACACAAGAAAACACCTAAATCAAATGGCTCAAAAAAAACCTATTCCCATATCTACAACTCAACAAACAGATGCGCTGCTCATGCAACTACCTCAAGTGCAAGGCCATCAGAGCAGCATCCAGGTGGTCAGCCATTATTGTGGCCAGTGTGGCCATCCCCAGTTATAAGAGTATAGAGACAACAGGTTCCACGCAACTGGATGGGGGTGCAGACTAGGCAACTCACTCTGACTGGGAGGGTCACATTCTGGTGGCATAGAGCTCAGTCCCAAGGAAGAAGACACACAAGGCTACCATAGTTACACCGATAGTGCCCTTGGTAGAGCAGAGAAAGGATGAGAAAAAATACTTTACAGTTAAGAACTTGGCGAACTACTCCCTTGACAGTGATAAGTCATATTGGTGGCAAGTACATTTGATATGATGAGATGAAAATGGCATTTCACTGATGTGGACTTCCTCTCAAGTACCCATAATTGTGATCTAACTATGAAAAAAAATCATACAAATCCAAATTGAGAGACATTCTACAAACCGCTTCCCAGCAATCGTCAAAATTGTCAAAGCCATCAAAAACAAACAAACAAAATCTGAGAAACTGTCATAGTCTAAAGGAGCCTAAGGAGATATGACAACTACATGTAATTTGGTATAGTAGATAGGATGTTGGACATTAAGGAAAAACTAATGAAATCTGAACAAAGTATGAAGTTGGGTAATAGTAATGTACCTTCTAGAAGTTGGATATAACTGATATAGTATGTGCAATCAAGTGCTATGATAAGAACGACAGCATTCTGTCATCTCCATAATAACTTATACACATTTTTTTAAGCTAGAGTTGAGTCCTACAGCAGGTAAATAAATACAAATGAAATAAAAATTCCTTGAGGCCACCTGCCATTACTCACTGTAATCTTGATTGGTGGCAAATTTTTGTCAGGAAACTGATAGGATATTTGAGTATGGAACACACTGTCCTTAAATGAGTTTTTGAAATGACTGTCTAAATTTAAAAAAAAATGTTTTAATTTGTTAATATTATTTCAAATGATTCTGTCTCCAATGAAAATAGCATACTCTTTTTGCTATTTGTAGTATATTTATCTTTGCACATGTTAACTTTCTTCTCCAAAACCAAGTAAGAGTTACCAGGCATCACATTTTTATTTTAATTCCCTCCACAGCACCTTGTAGCATGACCATACATATTGTTTGCTTAGTTTCATATTTTGTGCTTCCATATTAAATTTATTTGTATGCATCATTACTGACATTACATATTCCATGAAGTTCTAAAATTCAGTAAAAATTCTGTACTGCTCAAAAACATCTAAGTTTTCTAGACTACCCAGAATTTTTCAAAAAATTGATGGGTCATTTTCCTTTTCTGCCAAAGTATTAGTTCACAATATCGGTTTTCTACTAATTTTAAGGATGGAAATACTGGGCTACAAAAATCAAAATTTTATCTTTTTTTTTTTTTACATAGTATCATCATGAATGATGCATGTGTCACTGGTCTTAGTATATGCTCATTGATTTGACCTCTCTGTCTAAGTACCATGCTGGCCTTCAAGATGTCTTTTCTAAACTTTATTCAGTTATATCTAAATTTCTGTATTTGAACTATATGCTGGAATGTTTTTGTATTCAAATAAAAATATAATGTTTATTATTGTTTTTTAATTTATATGAACATAAGATCAACCTGAATACTATTAGTCCTAAACAAGTGTCTTTAAATTCTATCAGATCAGGGAAATTATTTATTCACAAAGAAAAAATAATGACACATTTTTCTTTTAACTATATAAAAAGTTTCATGTGCAAGCAAGATGCTCAATATTTGGTTCAACTCACAGGGTAATAACTTAATTATATACATTACTTCAAATTGTTACTTGGATAATTTCATTGAAAATCAAATGATTATAAAGGAAACCTTGGTTATGAAGCATTCAGAATGCTACACTGAATATGGCAGAATGCAAAGTGCTATACGAATATGGCAGAATGCTGAAAACGTAGGCTACTTTTTGAAGATTGGGTATGTATATACAATGAAATATTACTCAGCCAGAAAAAAAATGATATCCTACCATTGCAGGAACAGGAATGAACCTAGAGGGTATAATGCTAAGTAAAATTGGTCAGTCAGCAAAAGACAAATACGGTATGATTTCAGTCACATGTGGAATTTTTTTTTTCTTTACTCATATGTGGAATTAAGAAAGACAAAACAAATAAATGAAACAGACAAACAAAAAAACAGACTCTTAAATACAGAGAACAAACATGGTTGCCAGAAGGGAGGTGAGTAGAAGAAGGATGAAATAGATAAAGGGGATTAAGAGTACGCTTATCTTGGCAGAGGGAAGAAGATGGCAATTAGAGTTGAAGGACTCTAGGCTCACTTCATCCCATGAATACAACCAGATAACAATTTCAACCCCAGATATTGACTTGAAGACAGACAGAAGAAATTCCACAACAACAGAGAAAGAGGAGGCCACACTGAAGAATGAAGGAAGTGAGAATACATGATGTAGGGGAAAAAGGGATCCTGCTGTGGAAGGGAGAGAGCCACAGTCGTAGAGAAGGGTGAGAGAGAACAGGACACCCAGGGGAATGAATGCACAAGGAGACTTTCCCATAGCTAATGGCTTGGAAAATGAGAGACACAGAATTTTGTGAGTTGTTGCAACCAGTGGGGCTTAAAGCCTAGAGTCTTAGCATCAGAAGGCTTGGCTAGGATGGAGCTTGGAAGGCACTGCACTGGTCTTGGAGAAAAGGCAGGCAAACTAGAAGGGGACAGACAGCAGAGAAACACTGATCTGAAAAATGCCAGGGGCACACAGTGGGAAGAGCATTGCTCTTCTTTGAGCTTGTTTCTGAGACACACCTCTCAGGGAACAAAGGAGCTTGCTGACACCATTTCCTCTCCTGCCCCTCAGCATAAATACAGAGCCACCTGCAGGAAACAGCACATAATGGACACTCGCTGCCTACCTTGCCGACAGGAAACCCCATTTCCCTGTGATACAGTGGAACTGCCCTTTCTCACAAAAGTTTACATCTGTCCCACAGTGGCAGGCCCCTCCCCCAGAAGACCAGCAACCCTAACCACACTACATGCGCCAACCAGAGATTTTTCAGGGCCCCACTTCTGGTGGAGGTGATTACAAGTTTCCTTTCAGACCAGAGCACACTTAGTTAAACGAGCCACATTCAGGTTAGAGCTCAAACACTGCCCACAGAAGGCAATGAAAGCCTCTGCACAAGACTGGCCTAAAGGATAGAGCAGCCAAAACACAATAGCAAAACACTAGCAGCACACACTATAAACACTCCCTGAAGCAGAGACCCAGGCTACTATATGACACATAAGAGAGAGAAAGAAAATATCAGAGAAAATATAGATGGGTCTTGTTTTTTTTATCTGTTCTAACACCCTGTGTCTTTTGATGGCGCATCTAGTCCATTTACATTCAAAGTAATTATTGATAGAAATGTACTTTTCCTATGTTATTACTTGTCTTGTGGTTGTTTCTGAAAACTTCCAAATTCATTCTATGAAGCCAGAATTACCCTGATTACCAAAACCAAATAAATACACCACAAAAAAGAGAACTATAGACCATTTATCTCTGATGAGCATAGATGTAAAAATCGTCAACAAAATACTAGCAATCTGAATCCAACAATACATTAAAAAAATCATTCACTACAATCAAATTAAATTTATTCTCAAATTAAATTTATTCTCAGGATGCAAGGGTACTTTAACATTCAGAACTCAATTAACATGATACACCACATCAGTGAAAGAAGAAAAACCATATGATTACTTCAATAGGTGCAGAAAAAGCATTTATCAATGCACAACTTCCATTCATGATAAAACCCTCAAAACAGTAGGTTTAGAGGGAACATACCTCAACATAATATAGGCCATATATGAAAAACCCAGAGCTAATATCAGCTAATACCATCCTCAATAAGGAAAGACTGGGAGCTTTTCCTCTATGGTCAGGGAGGTCCTCTCTCACCACATTTATTTAGAACAGACCTGGAAGTCCTAGCTACAGCAATCAGACAAGAGAAAGAAATAAAAGGCATCCAAATCAGCAAGGAAGAAATCAAACTTTCACTATTTGCAGATGACATGATACTATATATAGAAAACCTGAAAGACTCCACCAACAACTCCTAGAACTGATAAATGAATTCAGTGAAGTTACAGGATACAAGTTCAGTGTATAGAAATCTGTTGCATTTCTATACACTGATAATGAAGCAGCAGAAAGAGAAATTAAGGAATCAGTCCCATTTACAACTGTACCAAAATTGATAAGATACACAGGGATAAACCAACCAAAAAGACGAAAGACCTGTACTCTGAAAATTATAAAAAACTGATGAAAGGCATTGAAGATGGCACAAAGAAATGGAAAGAGCTTCCATGCTCATGAAATGGAAAAACAAATAATGCTAAAACATCTATACTACCCAAAGCAATCTACACATTTAATGCAATCCCTATCAAGTACCAACAGCATTTTTCACAGAGCTAGAACAAACTAGCCTAAAATTTGTCACAAATTGTCACAAATGACCTGGATTAGGCAAAGCAAATGAAAAAGAAAAGTAAAGCTGGAGGCATCACAATTCTGAACTTCAAGTTATCTTACGAACCTATAATGATCAAAAAAGCATGGTATTGGCACAAAAATAGACACCTAGATCAACAGAACAGAACAGAAAACCCAGAAATGAACCCACTATTATATGGTCAATTAATCTCAGGGAAACAAATCTGTTTAACAAATGGTGTTGGGAAAATGGAACAACTATATACTAAAGAATGAAACTGGACCACATTTTTATACCATATACAAAATAAAATAATAACAAATTAAAGACCTAAATGTGATACCTGAAACCATAAAACTCCTAGAGGAGATGACACACACAGTAACTTTTCTGACATTGTTGCAGCAACTTGTTTCTGGATATGTTTCATGAGGTAAGGGAAAAGAAAAACAAAAATAAACTACTGGGACTACATAAAAATAAAAAGTTTCTGTGTAACAAAGGAAACAGTTAACAAAACTAAAAGGCAAGCTATAGGATGGGAGAAGATATCTGCAAATGACATATCCAATTAATGGTTAGTATCCAAAATTTATAAAGAACTTATAAAAGTCAACAGCCAAAAACCGAATAATACAATTTAAAAAATGCACAGAAGACATGAATGAACATTTTTCCAAAGAAGACACTCAGTTGGACAATAGACACACGAAAGGATACTCAGCATCACTTATTATCAGGGAAACGCAAATCAAAACTAAAATGAGATATCACCTCATACTCCCTCAGAATGGCTAAAATCAAAAACATAAGAAACATCAGGTGTTGCCCCAATGTTTATAACATTATTTACAATAGCCAAATTACAATAGCTAATTTACAGAAACTGTCCCAAATATCCATGCTGATGAGTGGATAAAGAAGATACGGTGTGAAAACAGATAATCACATCAAAAAATGGGCACAAGACATAAACAGACACTTCTCCAATGAAGACTTACAAATGGCTATCAGATACATGAAAAAACGTTCATCATCACTAGCCATCAGAGAGATTCAAATCAAAACCACATTGAGATACCACCTTACTCCAGTTAGAATGGCCAAAATTAACAAGACAGTAAACAACGTGTGTTGGAATGGATATGGAGAAAGGGGAACCCTCTTACACTATTGGTAGGAATGTAAGTTGGTGCAGCCATTTTTGGAAAACAGTGTGGAGATTCCTTAAGAAATTGAAAATAGAGCTTCCCTATGACCCTGCGATTGCACTACTGGGTATTTACCCCAAAGATACAGATGTAGTGAAAAGAAGAGGCATCTGTACCCCAATGTTCATAGCAGCAATGGCCACAGTTCCCAAACTGTGGAAAGAGCCAAGATGCCCTTCAACAGACGAATGGATAAGGAAGATGTGGTCCATATATACTATCGAGTATTATGCCTCCATCAGAAAGGATGAATACCCAACTTTTGTATCAACATGGACGGGACTGGAAGTGATTATGCTAAGTGAAATAAGTCAAGCAGAGAGAGTCAATTATCATATGGTTTCGCTTATTTGTGGAGCATAAGGAATAACATGGAGGACATGGGGAGATGGAGAGGAGAAGGGAATTGAGGTAAATTGGAGCAGGAGACGACCTATGCAATACTGTGGACTCTGAAAAACAATCTGAGATTTCTGGAGGGGTGGGGGGTGGGAGGTTGGGTGAGCCTGGTGATGCGTATTATGGAGGGCATGTATTGCATGGAGGACTTGGTGTGGTGGATAAACAATGAATTCTGGAACACTGAAAATAAATTTAAAAAATAAATAAAATTCAAAAAGAAAATGAAGATGTGGTGTATACATATGTATGTACGTATGTATATACAAACATACAAGGGAATATTACTCAGCCATAATAAAGGATGAATTCTTGCCATTTGCAATGACATAGATGGAGCTAGAGAGTATTATGTTAAGTGAAATAAATCAGTCAGAGAAAGACAAATTACCATATGATTTTACTAATATGTGGAATTGAAAAAAGAAAACAAATGAGCACAGGGGGAAAAAAGAGAAAGATAGGGAGGCATACCAAGAAACCGACTTAACTAGAGAGAACACATTGAGGGTTACTAGAGGGGTGATTGATGGGGGGAATGTGTAAAATCGGTGATGGGGATTAAGGAATGCACTTGTCCTGGTGAAAACGGGGTGATGTATAGAAATATTGAATCACTGCATTGTATACCTCACACTAATATAGTATTGTATGCTAACTAACTGCAATTTAAATAAAACCTTAAAAAAAGAGTATGCTTATCTTTTTTTTTAAATAATTTTTTATTTTTTATAAACATATATATTTTTTAATAGAAAAAATTTTTTATAAACATATATTTTTATCCCCAGGGGTACAGGTCTGTGAATCACCAGGTTTACACACTTCACAGCACTCACCAAAACACATACCCTCCACAATGTCCATAATACCACCCGTTTCTCCCAAACCCCTTCCCCCCAGCAACCCTCAGTTTGTTTTGTGAGATTAAGAGTCACTTATGGTTTGTCTCCCTCCCAATCCCATCTTCTTTCATTTATTCTTCTCGTACCCACTTAAGCCCCCATGTTGCATCACCACTTCCTCATATCAGGGAGATCATATGATAGTTGTCTTTCTCCGCTTGACTTATTTCGCTAAGCATGATACACTCTAGTTCCATCCATGTTGTCGCAAATGGCAAGATTTCATTTCTTTTGATGGCTGCATAGTATTCCATTGTGTATATATACCACATCTTCTTGATCCATTCATCTGTTGATGGACATCTAGGTTCTTTCCATAGTTTGGCTATTGTGGACATTGCTGCTATAAACATTCAAGTACACGTGCCCCTTTGGATCACTACGTTTGTATCTTTAGGGTAAATACCCAGTAGTGCAATTGCTGGGTCAAAGGGCAGT
This sequence comes from Mustela nigripes, assembly GCF_022355385.1. NCBI lineage: Eukaryota > Metazoa > Chordata > Mammalia > Carnivora > Mustelidae > Mustela > Mustela nigripes. Next base: position 124,691,153 of record NC_081560.1, read on the forward strand.
TCTATTTTCAACATTTTGAGGAACCTCCATGCTTTTTTCCAGAGTGGCTGCACCAGCTTGCATTCCCACCAACAGTGTAGGAGGGTTCCCCTTTCTCCGCATCCTCGCCAGCATCTGTCATTTCCTGACTTGTTGATTTTAGCCATTCTGACTGGCGTGAGGTGATATCGCATTGTGGTTTGCTTTGTATTTCCCTGATGCCGAGTGATATGGAGCACTTTTTCATGTGTCTGTTGGCCATCTGGATGTCTTCTTTCCAGAAGAAGAAATGTCTGCTCATGTCCTCTGCCCATTTCTTGATTGGATTATTTGTTCTTTGGGTGTTGAGTTTGTAAGTTCTTTATAGATTCTGGACACTAGTCCTTTATCTGATATGTCGTTTGCAAATATCTTCTCCCATTCTGTCAGTTGTCTTTTGATTTTGTTAACTGTTTCCTTTGCTGTGCAAAAGCTTTTGATCTTGATGAAATCCCAATAGTTCATTTTTTCCCTTGCTTCCCTTGCCTTTGGCGTTGTTCCTAGGAAGATGTTGCTGCGGCTGAGGTCGAAGAGGTTGCTGCCTGTGTTCTCCTCAAGGATTTTGATGGATTCCTTTCGCACATTGAGGTCCTTCATCCATTTTGAGTCTATTTTCGTGTGTGGTGTAAGGAAATGGTCCAATATTTTCCTGGGGTTGTTGCCACCCTTTTAGTATTTTACTTGCCCCTTCATATACTCTTCTCTGGACAAAATGACAGACGGAAAAATTCAACACAAAAAAAAGAACAAGAGGCAGTACCGAAGGCTAGGGACCTAATCAATACAGACATTGGTAATATGTCAGATCTAGAGTTCAGAATGACAATTCTCAAGGTTCTAGCCGGGCTCGAAAAAGGCATGGAAGATATTAGAGAAACCCTCTTGAGAGATATAAAAGCCCTTTCTGGAGAAATAAAAGAAATAAAATCTAACCAAGTTGAAATAAAAAAAGCTATTAATGAGGTGCAATCAAAAATGGAGGCTCTCACTGCTAGGATAAATGAGGCAGAAGAAAGAATTAGTGATATAGAAGACCAAATGACAGAGAATAAAGAAGCTGAGCAAAAGAGGGACAAACAGCTACTGGACCACGAGGGGAGAATTCGAGAGATAAGTGACACCATAAGAAGAAACAACATTAGAATAATTGGGATTCCAGAAGAAGAAGAAAGAGAGAGGGGAGCAGAATGTATACTAGAGGGAATTATTGGGGAGAATTTCCACAATATGGCAAAGGGAACGAGCATCAAAATTCAGGAGGTTCAGAGAACGCCCCTCAAAATCGATAAGAATAGGCCCACACCCCGTCACCTAATAGTAAAATTTACAAGTCTCAGTGACAAAGAGAAAATCCTGAAAGCAGCCCGGGAAAAGAAGTCTGTAACATACAATGGTAAGAATATTAGATTGGCAGCTGACTTATCCACAGAGACCTGGCAGGCCAGAAAGAGCTGGCATGATATTTTCAGAGCACTAAACGAGAAAAACATGCAGCCAAGAATACTATATCCAGCTAGGCTATCATTGAAAATAGAAGGAGAGATTAAAAGCTTTCAGGACAAACAACAACTGAAAGAATTTGCAAACACCAAACCAGCTCTACAGGAAATCTTGAAAGGGGTCCTCTAAGCAAAGAGAGAGCCTACAAGTGGTAGATCAGAAAGGAACAGAGACCATATACAGTAACAGTCACCTTACAGGCAAAACAATGGCACTAAATTCATATCTCTCAATAGTTACCCTGAATGTTAATGGGCTAAATGCCCCTGTCAAAAGACACAGGGTATCAGAATGGATAAAAAAACAAAACCCATCTATATGTTGCCTCCAAGAAACTCATTTTAAGCCCGAAGACACCTCCAGATTTAAAGTGAGGGGGTGGAAAAGAATTTACCATGCTAATGGACATCAGAAGAAAGCAGGAGTGGCAATCCTTATATCAGATCAATTAGATTTTAAGCCAGAGTATGCTTATCTTGATGAGTACCGAGAAATGTATAAAATTGTTGAATCATTATATACCTGAAACTAATGTAACATTATATATTATTTATACTTGAATTAAAACAAAACAGTACACACTATTTCAATCTGAATAAAGCATGGACGTCAGTTAATAATTTTTTTTAAATACCTACATATAACTTTAATTCCTAAATTTCATGGTCAAATACTATGTTTGCACAATGAAGGGTCAATATTCACTGAGCTGAAGTTATCTTAGCAGTATAAAATAAATAATCTCCCAAGGACCTATTTTTCATATGAATTATGAAATAGAAGTCAAATACTAAAATATAATTATCATTAACCTGATGGTGTACCAAACTTCCCGATCTTAGTATGAAGTTGTATTTTATAATGGTTTCTCTGTCTCTATTTCTTTCTTTCCTTATTTATTTATTTAGCAACCATGTTAGATGGATGGTTCTAGACAAATCATTTTCTAGGCCTTTCTACAAAAGTTGCCTTCTTAGGAGAAGGCTATAGTCATAAAAATCAAATAATGTATGCAATATAATTTTTGAAGTTTGGATTGGGATGCTATGTTTTCTAGTAACTCCTGAATTTAGGTTTGTTAATGGGGCATCCTGAATACCATGAAATAATAGCAGCTCACAAGAACGAGACTGGACCTCCTAAAGCAAAGAGTTTAAGTTACAAACACATGTTCTATCTTCTTCTCTAATGGTCTTCCTTCCCTTCCTCCATCCCATTTCCTGCCAACATCAACTAAGCTGCTGCTTAAAACTGGAAAACAGAACTAGTAATTAAGGACTTTAAAGGATATTGAAATAGTATTTCTTTTTTAAAAATTCATTAAAATTCAAAACCCTCAGATTGTTTTTCAGAGTCCATGAGTTTGAAGGGGTTGGGGGTGGGAGATTGGGGGAACCAGGTGGTGGGTATTAGAGAAGGCACAAACCGCATGGAGCACTGGATGTGGTGCAAAAACAATGAATACTGTTACACTGAAAAGAAACTTTTTAAAAATTTGTTAAAATTCTTTATAATACAGCTTGTCTTTGGCCAGATATTGTTTGACTCACCTGAAATGAAGGACACAGTAAGACCAGTGAAATATCCTACACTTTACAGTCAAAGCATTCTCTATCCTACCTCCAGCATGACATGTTTTCTTGGACCTGGAGTCAATCTTCCCTGTAAGCAGGCTAGGCTGATTCACAATTGAGTAAAAAAGAAATCATTACAACTTGAAAGGTCACTAAATCTTTCTTAATTTTATCTAAATGTGACTCTTTCCATGTAATGTGCACACTGAAGGAAAATTATGACTCTAAGCATATAGAAAATTAATGAATAACTAAGTAGTTAGGCTTGAGTGTTAACACAGGATCTGTCTATTCCCAAATAACTCATGCATTGTACAACGATGAATGGTCGTATTTAACTTAACATCAGTTACACCAAGTGCAACATGATTTTGAACTCTGTTTATCTTCTCTCCATTCCCATCTCACATCTGTCAAATATCTGCTGCCCAGTGTATTAGTCTTCTATTGCTGCACTAACAAAGCTTAGTGGCTTAAAACAACAAAATCATATCTTAAAACGGTGAGAAGTTCAACACCAGGCTAAAATCAAGGAAGGCCTCAGCAGCCTAGATTCCTTTCTGGAGGTTCCACAGGAAAAATCTGTTTCTTACTCATTCTGGTTGCTGGCAGAATTCAGTTTCCTCTGGTTGTAGAGCTACAATTGATCGCTATTATCTGGCTGTAGATTGAGAGCTTTTGTTCCCAGGTTCTAGAGGCCACCACACTCCTTGGCTTCATCTTCAAAGACAGCTGTATCTCTGATCAAAATTTCTGCTTGTCCTTTCTGCTTCTAAGGATTTATGTGACTGTACTAGGCCTATGTGAATATTCCAAGATAGTCTCCCTGTACCAAGGTACCTATACTTAATTCCCTTTGCCATGAAATTTAACATAGTCACAGGTACCAGGAAGTAGAACAAGGTTCTACTTTTTGGGTTTTCATGTCATCCACTAGAACCATAGATATGATTATCTTACTGAACTGGTAAGGATCCCCCAGTTTTGTTCTTTTTGAAAGAACGTCCACTTCCTGAAAACTGGATAGTTTACTAAATCAGTGGGTGAAAACTTACATTCTTTCCCCCAGTAAACATTTATTCATCATCCTATAAACAAGATTTCTTATATAGGAAATACATCAATCTCAAGTTATAACTTCAAAAGTGTCATTGTACAAACCTATGTAAAATCATGCAATCAATATTGTAAGCAGCAGGGTGCTTTAGCTATTAATTCATATGACATATTTGGCTGCCTATAAATATAGAACTAATCAAGCTCCTTAATTTTCCTGGGTCTTGAATTCCCATAACAGGAATCAGTCTCTGCACTTTGTTTTGAAAGTGAAAGTATATAATGTGATTTTATTACCTTGGAGTGGAGACAAATTTTTGGTTCTCATCAGTGGAGAGTAATTGGATTCCACTATACTATATGTTTCTTCTTACTTTCCTCTGTATTATTTTTTAGAGGAATGAGTATTCTTATTTCCTTTTTGTTATAGTTGTTGAATTTGAATCCTAATAATTTGGGGGTATAAAAACCACACTTAAAAGAAAAAAAAAAAAAGAAAGAAAAAAGAAACCCGAACCTTGGAAAACAAGATAGTACATACAGTTTCTTCAGTAAAGGAAAAAGGAAAAAATTAAGGAAAATAACTTGGCCTGATTTACCTCTAAAATATTGAGACTTAATGCCTGAATTTTATCCCACTATTTATCCAAACATCTACAGACACGCTATGCTTCAGAAATTAAAACAACAACAACAACAACTTTAAACTACTATTTTGTACTTTCTTTTCCACACTTTCTCCAATCCATTCCCCTGAATAAGTTGATGTTTTGGATATTTTCTGTTTTCAAACAGTAATGCATTTTTGAAAATAAAATAATAATAAAACCCCACTAGCATTGCTAGTCAACCTGGGAACTCAAAATTAAATGAAATTCTACTGCACATTGCCACTATAAAATTTACCATCAGAACTTTAAAAATGTGCTGATGATGCACAAAGGAAAATGAAAACCATTTCTGGGGAAAAATAAATTAGCTTTCTGTAATGGGCAGGCATAGTCCCTAAGCTATAACCTTGAATCTATAAAGGACTGAATGCTTGAAACCAGTACATATATGAATTCAGGAAAAGAGAGCATATTCTTTTTAAATATTTTTCTAATTTGAGTATACTTCATACTCTTTTGTTAATCTCACATTCCTCAATATATTGACCATTTTTACTCAAGAACAAATAAATGAAAATGTATGTCTGGATTACCATGCCTACCACATAGGCACAACCAAGTTCTGCAGAGGATAAGCTAATTTGTTTTTCATATTGATTTCAAGCAAAGGTGCAATATGCTATGCATCTAGCTTCAGTAATAATCAACAAAATTGTTCAAAACACACAAAATTAAATCTAATTTACAACTAGGAAAAAGGGATACTCACAAAATTCTATTTTTCATGCTATTCTTTGGTAAAAAGTAAAGAATAGTAGCAACTGATGGAAAAGTGCACATAAAAGAAAAATAAAAGTTTTATTTAAAAGGTGATTGGAGAGAAGAAAAACAAAAGGGAAAATGGGGAAAAGAGATCCAAAGAGACTTTGTATGATACAGTTAACATCTAGAACATCCATTTGATCTTCAGTAGTTGAGATTAAAGTCTAGTGATTATGTACTGTTTGTAAATATTTTGTCCCTCCCAGGAAGGATTCTTTAAAATACTTATTTAGGCAATTAGATACAATATCCAGAGACCAAAAGAAAAAGATGACTTTCAGCTGTTAATCCAGCAACCCATGTGTCTGTGTGTCTGTTCCTCTATGACACTTCCAGTGTCTCAGGATTTTTTTTTTAAGATTTTGTTTATTTATTTGACAAACAGAGATCACAAGTAGGCAGAGAGGCAGACAGAGAGAGAGGAGGGAGCAGTCTCCCTACTGAGCAGAGAGCCCGATGTGGAGCTTGATCCCTGGACCCTAGGATCATGACCTGAGCTGAAAACAGAGGCTTTAACCCACTGAGCCCTCCAGGCGCCCCTCAGGATGTTTTGTGAGTAGAAAAATGGCTATTTTTAAAAACAAAAACAAAAAACAACCAAACAAAAAATAAGAGCTATGTGCTCCGTTTAGTGTCTTTCTTTCTGACATGAATGAAAAATTCTGACAAATAATGATTACTATGCCAGGAGGTGGAGCAAGACAGAAGGCCAGTGTGTAAAGCTCTCTATCCCATGCTCATGAGTATTATGTGTCTTGTGTCCCTTTCCTTTGTTAACAGACCAAAATAATTTATGACTTCTAGCAGGTTACTTAATTTCTCTGTGCCTCAGTTTACTTTTTCTATAAAACAGGGTTAAGTTACCTGCCTCATAAGGTCATTGTGAGAACTAAATGATATCGTATCTGCAGGGCGCCTGGGTGGCTCAGTTGAGCCTCTGACTCGGCTTTGGCTCAGGTCTTGATCTCAGGGTGGTGAGATGGAGCTGCATGTTGGCTGGGCACACAGCTCAGAGTTTGCTTTCTCCCTTTCCTTCTGCTCCTCCCCCAGCTTGGACGCTTTTTCTAAATAAATTACTTAAATCTTAAAAAAAAAAAAGTCCCTAGGAGAGAGTCTGGCATATGTTACATGTTCAGTAATTGTTAACCAATATCTGTATTACTTTAGTTCATATCTATAGTTCAGTTAACCATAACCACTTCTCACATAGTCATAGTGGCTCAGGGAACAAAGACTCAAAAATTCTCAGATGCAACTATTACCATATCAAGGGTTCTGGCTGTTAGAGGATCTTGCCAAATTTTGTTTTATTTCCAGCTATTTGAGACCACTGAAGAAAGACCAGCAGGAACATACTAGAAACAAAATAAAGTTAAGTTTTATTAGCTTGTTTCACAAGATAGGAAGCAGCCCCGTGAGCCATGGGGTTCTCTGAAGGGGACAGTTGGGAAAGTCAACTGAGAGAAACTGGAAGGCACAGTTAGTCCCTCTACAGTCTGGCAGGGCTTTGACAGGTCTTGTTTTCAAAATCTCATGCCAAATTACTGTTAGATTGCTTTAGCGGAGGTCTTATCATTCATATATGGGGATAAAAAAGAGTGTGCTTAATGTGTCTTACCTGTTCTGTTTCACAGTACTCTGCCTGTTTTGTGACTCATGGGATGTTTCACAGGTTGTGGTTTGTGTTCAGTTTTAAGTTTTTTCACAGCCTGCAGTCCATCAGCCAGGTGGGTTTCACACAATCAGCAATTGATGTGGAGACTTCTAGTAGTTCTAGTTTGCAGTAATTGTGGGTTGTAGAAGGGGGTTCTTAGTTGAAATGGAAATAAATGGCCAAACTTGAGAAACATTTATGAGGACAAAAACTATCAAGTTCTGGTGATTGATGAGATGCCTGGGGTAAAGGAAAAAGAGGATGCTTGCTAGATGTCTATGTCTACCAAATGTTTTGGCAAATATATATATATATATATATATATATACATAAAGAGCAAAATATATATCCACCACAATGAGAACAACAACCACCCAGTATTTAGCTAAATACAAATATTAAGCTGGTTGGAAAATCAAATATCAGATTAAAAAAGACATCGTCTATAAAACACCTTCTATTAAGATGGTTTTAAGCATGGAAATTAAACATGATAACAACAATAATGAGTGTTTTTTATCCATTCAGTTGAGAAATTGCATTCATTTTATTAGTCTTAGATTTTCAGAAGAATATTTTATTTTCTATTTGGTGCTATGGTATGAGCACAAATGTTTTCTTTAATATTTACTAATTCTATTGAATTTGAGCATTGTAGTGGCACAGATTTTAATAGCTCATTGGTTTTATTCATGTAAAAATTATTCCTCTTCACTGCATAGCATCTCTACCGCCACCTCCTTCCCAATGTCTGTGCATTCACACATAAAAGAACACTTTTCAATAATGTTCACGATCTGACCTGTGTTTCCTAATTCACATATTCACAGGGCATGAGTAAATCAGAGGTCCCTTGATATGAGTATTAAGGAAAATAATAGAAGAGGATGAAATGAAGTTTAAAATTAGAGCTCTATTAAAAAGTCTAGCTGAGGGCGCCTGGGTGGCTCAGTGGGTTAAGCCGCTGCCTTCGGCTCAGGTCATGATCTCAGGGTGCTGGGATCGAGTCCCGCATCGGGCTCTCTGCTCAGCAGGGAGCCTGCTTCCCTTCCTCTCTCTCTGCCTGCCTCTCTGCCTACTTGTGATCTCTCTCTGTCAAATAAATAAATAAAATCTTAAAAAAAAAAAAAAAGGCTAGCTGAAACCTAGAAGATAATTCTATAACGGAATGGGTTCATATGCTACATGAAGAATCCTGCTGGGACAGAGTGTGTGGAAAATCTGCCTCCCCTGGGATAATTTTGATTATATTTATATTTTCCTTATCTGATCAAGTAATTAAAGAAATAAAGAATGTGGAGCCTTATAGCTCAAGCTAGAAAGGCAGAACGAAGTCAGACTATTCTTCCAAATATGCTAGAAAATCATCCTTTGCAGGATCTCAAATGTCAAAAAGGAGATTTTGAGTTTTGTAGAGGCAATTATTCCAACTTATTCCATAACTTTGCTAGGTAATTTTTTTTGGGGGGGGGTAATTTCTTTTTTACACAATGACTTGGGTTCATTATCATTAAAACTGTCAAAACTTAAATGGAGATACCACGTATATATACCAACTCCTGAAAAATACTAGTCTGAATCAGTGTGGTAAATCCTGTGAATATTCTGGACATGTGTACACATATATATATGTATATTTATAAGTATAATGCTTCAATCTATCCTATCCCATCCTACTAATTTGTGCTTGGATTATTAATAGCTTAGTGTTTTCTCATGTCATGGCTGAGTTTTTTAAAAATGATTTTATTTTGCACTTTGGTTATTTCCAATTATATTGGAAATAATTGGTTATTTACAATTATTTGGGTTTTTGTATCCATCTACTCCTTTCTTTCTTTTCTTTTCCTTCCTTCCTTCCTTCTTTTCTCTTGTTTCTTACTTTGTTTTAATTATTTCTGCATGTCCACAGAATTGTCTTATTTTTGCTAGCCTAATAATTTCAATTTAATTTTAATTTTTGAAATTATTTTCATCTTCTAGAGTGAATGAATTTGCAATCCGTTACTGCATTTTTGTAAATACAAAATTGGAATTTTGATTCCCAGGCTGCACACTGATCCTGATGCTCAGCCCTCTTTCCCCTCCTATTTGCTGTCTTGCAGTGTCCCCTGCACTGTCCCCAGAGGCTCACCGTCCAGATCAGGTCTTCTGCTGAAGGTGCAGAAAGCCTGTCCCCAAGCCATGATGGCAGGGTAGGCTTTTGGGGTAAGCGGATCAGGTCAAATTACCACTCACTCAAAAGGGCCCTGCCCTGGACTTAATGTTCAGCTGTCCCAGTCTTAAAGCTCTTTGTAATTTTATCTTTCAACTAGCTTACTGACAGGAAGATCTGAAGGGGTGATGGACCCTGTGTGATGATGTGTCCTGCTCCCTGTATCCTGTTCTCATACAGCTTCTGGGATGCCCAAGAATGCAAAGTGAGTGCGAGTTCCAGAAAATGCAACATGAGCACAAGATCAATGTGTTCTGTGTGAGCAGACCTGCTGAGGGCCCTGAGAGACCACACCCTCTGTTCCAACCAGAATTTGTCTCAAAGCAGGAGGAAGGTCCAGGAGCTCTGAGGGCCAGGGCAATGAGAGAACCCACTCACCCCTTTCTTACTGGGGTGTCACTTCTCTATATTAGCCAAGTGCTTGAGCTGACATTGAAGACACAGGGAGAGGAAAGCTCAGGAACTCACACTTGTTCCCTTTCAGTCCTTCCTTACCACCAGGGAGTACAGGCAAGTCCTGTGCATATTAATAGTTCAGTATAGCAGTAGAGTGAGTTTTGTGCAGTGTTTCCCCTGCTGGTAATAAAATATATATGCAGTGTATACTATAAAACATGAACTGTGCAACTTTGGTGATTCTGTGTGGGCCTTAAATGCTTTTATATTTGCATTTTAAAATGACACTACACAATGTAAAGATGAATTATGGAAGTGTATTTCAATAATTTAAGTTTTTAACTTTTTAAAGTTTTCTCTAATTAGGACGCTAAACAGAAAAAAAATAAAACATTAAAAATAAATAAATAAATAAATAAATAAATAAATAAATAAATCGAAAGAGAGACCAGATAAAAGGAAAAGTTTTCTATTTTACTGCATTTAACAGTACCTTTTTCCCATGTTTTGAATAAGAAGCCCACATTTTCATTTTATACCAGGCCCTGCAAATTACGTAGCCAGCCCTGGATACTCAATGAAGGAGGAAGCCAGTATTTGAGCTAGTAAGCACTTTGACCCAGACTATTGTTCTGAAGCTACACCAACTGCAATTTCAACCTGGGAGCCTGAATTGCATTTCAGGAAGGAAGCCTTCTCAGGTCTGTGGACAAGGAGGCATTTTTATTCTACAGGAGCCTCTCCTACTTATGAATAGAGGTCTTTAAAAAAATCAGAGACAATTTTTATATTTCTATAATGCTCTATACTTGAGAAGACAGCCTTCCTATCATAGATTAAAGAAGAGTCTGCAGCATTAGTACTTTACAGTTTTCATGTATTTTCCAGATTTTTTTATTGAGATATTTATCTTGATTTGTATAATCTACCTTTTAAATTTTATGTATTCATGTTTTGTCTAATAATGTTCTATATTTGGACCAGAGTGGTAGGCAGATGTCTCCACAAGAACACTTACTAACAAATAAATAGCACAGTTTTAGATATAGATTTAATGAAATGCAGTTTAAACATTAGATGTTTAATGCTTAATATTTAATGTTTTAATAAAACATGCAATTATTAAGAAAAGAATGGGGAAACAAATGGTTTAGTTTACAAAATATCAACTTCATCAAAATGATTTGTCCCAGCTATCTTCCTTTAGTGATTATGGAAGGGTTGACTTCTATAATTAGCATTTATATGAACACAGCTCTGCATGTCTTATGTTTAGTAATATTGAAGAGTGTTTCTCTTCTTTCTTAGATCTTTTTGAGTTTACATTGCAGTCGATGATTATTAGGCTTAACCAAAAACTCTTGTCTCCCTATAAGTCTTTATGTTGTCAGCAAAAAGGTGATGTTGCAAACAGAGTCTATTTCCTTGATAGCCCCCTAAACTAGAAAGAAACAAAACTGGTGCAAGCCACCTAGGTGTTATCACAGATTACTTATCCTCAGAAAAAGCATTAACTATTCCATGTACACTAGGGAAATTTAAAAATATCATATTCTGAAAACTGTAGTCTTCTGTAATTATGATTTATCTGTCAACCAGTCACAAGGCCATGTACAAAGGAAATTATTTCCTTCTCTGAAACCTCTGCCTTCTGCAGAATGGGAGGTGGAGACTTTGGGGTATGAACATATTTCCTTTCCTCTATGCCATAGCATCAAATGAATTACCAATTAAGTGCCTCCAACCTAATATTATTAGAGTCTAAACCCAAGTTTATAAATAGCATCTCTTCTGCAGATGATAAATTTCTTGCCCAATGTCACTTGTCCAATATCAACATAAAAGATCAGAAGTGGTAGAGCCTATTCACTTTTTTTTCCTGTCTCTCTTTCTTTTTTTCTTTCTTTCTTTCTTTCTTTCTTTCTTTCTTTCTTTCTTTCTTTCTTTCTTTCTTAAGATTTTGTTTATTTGACAGAGAGAGCAAGCAGGAGAAGCAATAGGCAGAGGGAGAAGCAGGTGCCGCTTGAGCAAGGAGCCTGATGTGGGACTCAATTCTAAGATCCTGAGATCATGACCTAAGCCAAAGGCAGACAGCTAAGCAACTCAGCCACCTAGGCATCCTAAGCCTGTCCATTTTCTAGCCAAAAAGTAAAACCACCACTTGGCATTCTATCCAATCAAGGGAAGGAAGTATCTGTTGCCACTAACATTATTTTTTCAGATGTGGTTGCATTTTGACAAATACATCAAGGAACGAACCCTAAGACTAACTCCATGTCTTTCCAAAGCATTATTGGTCTCCTCTCTACATCAAATATTAAGGATGGTAACAGATGAAAAACTTTGTTGTCTGTGGATTTATATACATTTGGAGGTTCAGCTTCTGACTTAAACTTTTTAATTTTAATATATTTTTTATTGATGTATATTTGACACACAATGTTACATTAGTTTCAGGTATACAACATAGTGATTTGGCAACTCTGTTCATTGTGTAATACTTACCATAGTGTAGCTACCATCTCTGATCTGCTTTTATAAACTTTAGAAATGTGTGCCATAGCCAGGGGCTCAAGAGTGCCTTGTCAATTGGACCTGTTTAAGAGTCTCTTTAATTATACCAGATTGGAAAGATTTAACTTGAAACTCATTAGGTCACCAAAAGGATTAGTTATAAAAAAAAAAAAACACAGTTATAAAAAATTAGTTATAAAAAACACAGACATGAAGCATAAACAGAAAATACACAATTCAGTTAAAATTAGCCTTTAAAATTCAAAACCTTTTTTTTTAACATTCAAATAAGTGTTTTATAATCCACCATCTAAGCAACATACAATTCAAATAATATCCATATGTCACAGAGTTTTTGACTGATTCTATAGACAGTGCTGTGTTCAAATACTGGCACCAGTTCTTACTAATAGAATGATAGTAGAGTAATTAGATTATTTCTCCAATGTTTTGCCAGCTTCAGTATGCATAAGAATCACTTGGCATGCATGTTTAAATATAGGCTGTATGAGTTACAACTGCACATATTCCAATACAGAAAGTCTTAAGAGAGTGCAAGAATATGTATTTTAAGCATGAACCACAACAATTTTGATTTAAGTGGTCAATGGATACTTAAGAATCATCCATATATGTGATCAAGTAGTATAATGTCACAGATACGGGATTTTGCTCATTCTAGGATGTTGATAATGTGGATTTAGAACTATAGTGACATACTGGTGTTACCTACAAATCTTCCTTCTCTTGAGTGATGTTCAATCATTAACTGGAAGTAGCTAGTGTCATGATTCCTGCTTAGGACCAGTCCATATCCACTTCACACTGTAACTGTGCTGAGTCTGACCATACTCTCAGTTTCTGAGTCATGGACTGGATCAGTTTTTCAGATGTAAATGCAGATACATGAAATGCAGAAACCTCATTCTCTCCATCGCAGCTGCTCAAATGTCTGTGTACTGTTCTGGTGTTTATCTCCCTCAGTGTTCTGCCCAAGTCTAGGGGGCACAGAAACTGATGTCAGCACCCTCTCATGGCATCTTCCTTTGGGTTTCCTGGAAGGCCCAAGAACGGCATCCATCCTTTGTCTCTTTTCTTGTCCCTAGCTCAACTGCTCTTTAGACAACATTCTGATGAAAAAAAAGGAGTCTTTCTGGAAGCTAAATTAATCAATGTGGAACTGACAGAGTTCAAGCAAATGACCAAGAGTTTACACGTTTATAAAGTGACCAGGAAATACAATATTAAACAAACAAACAAACAAACTGCTTTTAGATGACTGATATCTTATATCCTCCTCTACCTGTGAACTGGAATGTTAGGGGAATCCTGGGAATTGTTTTGATTTCAAACAACCACCTTGATTGGACCATCATAAAGTGTAAATAAAATAAGATACTAGCCAAAGTATATAGTTAGTAAGCGCTCACCTGCAGATCCTTCTTTTGTATACTATAAAAGCCAATGAATAAGACTGATTTATGCAATCAAGCATTAAAACTTATGGAATCCCTTATTAAAGTGCAAATAAATTATATAATTAGCCCATAACTAACTGTCCTGTTGGAAAGCTCACTTCAACAAATTGATGTTATAAATTAAAATTTTAAAACACAGAAAGGGAATATAGAAAGAGATGCTTCCCTGATACTGGAGGAATGCCTCACGATGGCAGGTGCTTTGTTGTTACACTAGAACACTTACCTGGGAGGAAAGATTCACGTGCCAAAAACGGGGACATAGGAGAGAAAGGAAAAGTGGACAGAATCAAACTGAAAATTCAGTTACTTCATTATTTGTTTCAGGGTCTCCCTGCCTCTAAATCATCCTGAGAGGCAGAGTTGAATCTGTGCTATGCTTTGGAACAGGTGAGAGGAATGAGTGCTATTCTGTACCTTTACCTTTGGGTGGAAGATGTGGGAACAAATATTTAACTGACTCAAATCCTCAAAGCATCACGAACGAAAAATTATATTATTTCATGGTGATTGCTAAATCTATCTCTAAACAAATTGTATTGTTTTAAAATAATTTTAAATGAGAAGGATGAAAATAATTATTTCAAACAGGAATTGGTTGACTTACTCCAAGTGTATTTTATTTATTTATTTATTTATTTGCCAGAGGGAAAGAAAGAGAGAGAGGGAGAGACAAGCAGGGGGAGCAGCAAGCAGAGGGATAAACGGGCTCCCCGCTGAGGAGGGAACCTGATGTGGGACTTGATCCAGGACCCTGAGATCATGACCTGAGCCAAAGGCAGTTGTTTAACCAACTGAGCCACTCAGGCATCCCAATTCCTAAGATATTTTTAAAATGTAGTTTCCTAGGTATGTCATGTCTATCGCTTAGTGAATTCCGTTTTCCACAAAGCACAGAACTGTTTAAATCAGGGATCAACAAACAACCTGCCAAATCTGGCCCACCACTGTTTTTGTAAGTAAAATTTTATTGGCACACAACCGACTTTTGGCTACTTCCAGCAACAATGGTAGAGTTAGATCTTAAACCAGTTATAACAGAGACCTAAGAGCCTTCAAAGCTTGCAACATTTGCTGTCCGGCCCTTTATCAAAATAGTTTTCTAACCAGTTGTTTAAATAAAGTCCCCTCTTTAAAAAATTTGAAAGCCTGAATATCTTTCAAAGAAAAAAGCATGAAGCCTTCAGACTTAAACACAGCCATCTGGCGGACACATGGACCACTATCCAAGAAAGCATGATGCTTTGAAATGTAAATTTAAAAATTAACCTGAAAACCCAATTACTCTTTTTGGATATAATTTTGATAGGATGGTTTGCCAAAAACAAACAAACATTATCATAAGATTAACAAATTTTCCTCAGAACTTCATTTAAAATGTGCTTTTACATACTTTTTTTAGAAACACAATAATACCTACCTCTCATTAAAATACATTATACAGAGAAGTGATGTGTAATTAAATATTTAAAATGAATACTGATATAAGCCTTTGAGGCTTGACTGTAAGAGATTTAGGACAAAGTATTAGTTGGAAATTGGCCAAAGTTAAAATCAGAGCTGAAGAATCTGGTTAATGGTGTTATCTCCAGAGAAAACTGGTTTGTGTTCCTAAACAACAGGGCCATAGGGCAATTTGCATGTAATCTGGGTGGAGCCATGATCAAAGGGACTAGATCTGGAAGATGGGTGTGCCACTCTAGGTCAACAGGTGCGATTGGCCTGGTGTCTGGGAATTGAACTAATTTGAAACAAGAAACACACCAAACAGTAACAGGTCCAACCTCTGTTCTCAGGGATTCTGGATGTTCTAGTTCAGCTGCTTGCCAGGATGTAATTCATGCTCTGGAGTGTAGTTGCTTATGGGTGATGAGAAGATTGAAATCCTCAGGTCACCTCAGTTACATTTAGATAAATGCGGCCCAGCTTCTAACCAGTCTTTATCAAGTCCTAGGTAGTAGCCTTTTACATCATTCATGAAGGAAGACCTGGCAGAGTTAAAGTTCACACTATTGAATTTAGAAAACCTAAACACAAATCTTAATCTGGTCACTTCTTGCTTTATGTTGTCACATCTTTTCAGGACCTTTCTGGCCATTGGCCTGCTCTTAGGAAATCTAAAATGAGAACACACTGATGCATCTCAGAAGACAACATGTATCAGTGTGGAAATGAAGAAAGGAAACCCACTCAAATGGACTCAGGAAAGTTCTCCCTTATCACTCCTCAAAGCTTCTCTTACCTGCTCCCATAGGAAAAAGGAAGAATTCCCCCTCCTGAACTGTAAGGACGCAGCCAATGAGAAATGGAGAAACTGCCATGGCTCCACCAATGAGAATCCCCGACTCCTTCAACCAACTCCTCCCCACCTCCCCCTCTGGCCTCTAAAGTAGCTGTCCCTCTTCATTCTTCAGACTGCATACATTTTGCCATAGTCTGAAGGTCCAAATGGAAGTTCCTCTGCTATTCACAAATAAGCTAATTTTTTACTGGTTAAATAATTGGCTGTTTTATTTCTAAAGTTGACAGGGATCATATGAGATAAGTCTGTGAGATTGCTATACCCGTAAAAGAGCAGTTTTTAAATCTGCATTTTTCTATTATTGTTCATACCGTTATGTTGATAGTAAAAATTCTTCCCTAAATCTGAACAAAAAAATCCTGTTAACATAGATGTCCAGTTTTTTCACAGACCTTAATAAATATGCTTTCTTTTACATTTGACTATTTTGTATATTTCTTAATGGGGATATAGTTGACATATAACATTACATTAGTTTTAGGTGTGCAATATAATGATTTAATATATGTATATATATATTTAACTTTTTAACATATTTTATGTAGAATTTTATCCATTCTTTTTACATTTTTTATAGTCTTTTTACAATGTTTGCATGTGGTGGAAGAGGAAAAAGCATAGTTGGGTGGATGGCACATTATGAATGGGTCTGTCAGGGAGCTTATCTCCTCGACTCGTTTTGTGGTGTCCAAAACCCACCTGCAGGCTCCAGCATTCCTATCTGCAGCCACCTTCACCAGTGGCCACAACACAGAGGAAAGAAAGATCTGAATCTGAAATGTCACTCATTTATGTGTCAAGTCCAGATTCTCAACTGAAACAGGGCTGGAAAAAAAAGAGGGTCAGAAAGAGATGGGGTAGAAAACAGAAGAACCTTAGAAAAGATGGGGCAGGTTACCAGCCAGGGAATGAAAGCAGTTCTGATCATCCCCCAGGACAGAACCTTATTCAGCTCAAAGGAAAGTGAGCACTTTAAAAAGGTTGAGCAGGGTCAGAAAGATGGTGACTGAGAGACTTGCTTAGACAGACAGACCTCCCAGACCAGCGTGGCCCCAGAGGACTCCTCATGGAAAATGCTTCCTGTCTCACATGTGAGAGCTTAGGCTTCTCCGCAGCCAAAAGACTTTCTGTAGACTTACTTCCTAAGAGAATTACGGTTAAACACAGTTGTCTGCCCTAAGTATACTTCAGGAACACAACTAGAAGAGCTCTTCTTCCTCACGAGGTGAACTCCACCTAAGGTTGTCTGATCATTAAAATTTGGACAATAAATTTGATGGCTTTTGGGGGGAAAACAAAAAGGTATCTGTGAGCCATAAATAATGACTATTTATTTATTTCTAGTATACTTCTATTTATAACCAATTTTATATCTATTCCTCTATTCCACAAAAAAAAAACAAAAAACAAAAAACAACAAAAAACAACAGAAAAAAAAAACCCAGATGCCACCAAAATTACTTACTACAGGGTAAAAATAGTCATGGTTTTGTACACAGACACACACACACACACACAGAGATATTACATATATATTCATATTAAATATATTATACATTTTATATATATATATATTCATATACATTACTAAGTATAAATATTTACTGATCTAGAAATTTTGCTTGCTTTTTTTCATAAGGGACAGATTGTTTATAAAGCACTATTTAAAAACATACAAACTACCATGAAGATTTTGCTATTTAGAATAATAATAGTAGCCACTTCCATTTATTTCCCAGTGTGCCATTAAAACATTAACTATAGTAATCCTTCAAAAAGTTTAGGAAGTATATAATATTTTTAGCTAAAAAAATAAAAAAGATTAAGTAAGCTTGATTTTCCTATCCAATCTTATATTTTAAATCCCACTCTCTGGGAACCATAATTGAGGTTAAATGATGAAGTAAAACTTATCAAAGTTAATGTTCACATCACCATATTCAAATACTGAAAGTCTAAAAATTAAGGACTCAGTAAAACTGCTACGATGCAACACAGTTTCTTATCAGCAGAATTATGAGTCTATTAGATTTAAAAACATTAAATCCAGTGATTGTTTATTGAAGCTCAACCATCAGTAAGAATCAGTGCTCAGAAAACCAAATGGCTCCTTTACAAAAACAGAAGTACCATCCATTCTACATTACATAGTGATGAAGGAACAAGCCTAATCGTTCCTTAATAGGAGAAATAAACTTATGTTTATCATCCAGAAGTGTTATTTGCTCAAGTCTTGCAGAAGCTCTCACATTTGTCTTTGTAAATAATTCTGGTATTTCAAATACTTCAATTTGTGGGGAAATGTACCTATATAACTTTGCTTATGAAAGGATGAGAAGTTTCCAGACATAAACCACACATTTTCAGTTTTGTCTTTTCGAGGTAGTAAATTGAAAGTCATCTTAGGATATCACATGGGAAAAGACATTAAATGAAGAAATCCATATCATTTTATGAGTAGGTGAACAGACAAGTAAAAAATAGATAAAAATTAATCAGAGATTATAATACTAATTAAAATGTGAAGCTGTGAATTATAGCATAAGTGGCATAGTGCAAAAGATATTGGACTTTCTGATCACATACTGAATTTTGTTTATATAACGTAGTTAGAATTCTCCAACATGCATACAATTACTCAAATTTCACCTTAATATATTTATACTTATTAATTCATATAGAGTTACTGGGACATGGAAGTCTTATTGCCCATCTGAAAAAGATAATATATTAATAGCTTAGTCTCCCCAAAGAAAGTTTGTTTGCAAGATGAATATTTCATATTTGGGAAAGCTCTAAATTTGAATATAGATTGACTCATAATGTATTCTTGGACTCTACTCAGTAGTGTAAATGACAATTCACATAACTTCTGAAAAATCTAAAAACCTAACCTTTTTCAGATTACTATATTGCTTTTGCAATTTAACTATAAATGACACTCAGTTTTTGAAAGTAAATATTCACAGAAAGCCACTTGCATAATTAAATATTTTAAATTTAAACATTAATGTATGCTGGCAAGCATATGGAGCAACAGAAACTCTCCTTCATGGCTGCTGGAAATGCAAAATGGTGCAGCCACTTTGGAAGACAGTTTGGCAATTTCTTACAAAATTAAACATATTTTTACAATACGATCCAGGAATTTCACTCCTTGGTAGTTAATAGTTAACCAGAGGAGTTGAAAATTTATGTCCATATGAAAAACCTGCACACAGATGTTTAGATCAGCTTCATTCATTACTGCCAAAACTTGAAAGCAACCAAGATGTCCTCAGGAAGTTTACTGGATAAACTGCAGCATCCAGACTATGGAATATTATTCAGTGTCAAAAAGAAATGTTATTGGGGCACCTGGGTGGCTCAGTGGATTAAGCCTCTGCCTTCAACTCAGGTCATGATCTCGGGGCCCTGGGATAGAGCCCCGCACTGGGCTCTCTGCTCAGCAGGGGGCCTTCTTCTCCCTTCCCCTCTGCCTGCCTCTCTGTCTACTTGTGATCTCTCTCTCTCTCTGTGTCAAATAAATCAATAAAATCTTAAAAGAAAAAAAAAAAGAAATGCTATCAAGCCATTAAAAGGCATGGAGGAAACTAAAACGCATATTACTAAGTGAAAGAAGCAAATAGGAAAAGGCTGAATACTGTATGGTTTCACTATAGGGCATTCTGGAAAAGGAAGAACTATGGTATAGTAAAATCTAGTGGTTACCAAGGGTTAGCAGGAAAGAAGGGAAAAACAGGCAGAGATCAAAGGATTTTTAGAGCAATGAAATTAACTCTATATGATACTGCAATTGTGAATAAATGCCATTCTACATTTGTCCAAACCCACAGCATGTACAAAACCAAGAGTGAGTACTAAAGTAAACTGTGAACTTTGGATGATTATGATGTATCAGTGAACCTCATGGGTTATAAATGTCCCACTCTAATGGGGGATGATGATTACTGGGGAAGCTGTGCATGTGTGAACAGCTTGCTGTGAACCTAAAACTTCTCTAAAATAACAAAATCATTTAATTTATTTTTTAATGGGCAAAAGATATGAAAAGACATTTCTTTAAAGAAGATACGCAAATGGCCAACATGAAAAGATGTTCAACATCACTGGTTACAAGAGAAACCCAAATAAAATCCACAATGATGTACCATTTCATACCTATTGGGATGATTATAATTAAAAGAAAGAGAGAGAGAGAATAAGTGTTGGTGAAGACATGGAGAAATCAGAACCCTCAAAATGAGGCTGCCACTTTGGAAAAAAGTCTAGGTTTTTTAATGAGGAAAACAGTTCCTCAAAAACAGAATTTTCATATGATCTAGCAATTCCACTGCTAGGTATTTAACCACCCACCCCCTAAGAAAAGTCAAAATATATATCCACACAAAAAATAATGATATATGTTTGTAGCAGCACTATTCATAATAGAGAAAAAGTAGAAACAGCTCAAGCGTCCTTCAACTGATGAACAGATAAATAAAATGTGGTCTATCCATACAATGGAATCTTATTTGGCAACACAAAGGAAGTATTGGTACATGCTCCAGTGTAGATGAGCCTTGAAAACATTATGTTAAAGAAGAAATAAATCACAAAAGATATATATTCTATTACTCCAATTATATGAAATATCTAGAAAAGGCAAACCTATAGAGACAGAAAGTATATCAGTGATCAGCTAGGGCTTTAGGGCATGGGAGATTAAGGGTAAATGGAGAATGACACTAATGGGTTTAGCATTTCTTTCTGAAGTGATAAGAATATTCTAAAATTGCCCATGCCAATGGTTACACAGCTTTATGAATATACTAAAACCCACTTTATTGTACACTTTTTTTCCTATTGTATACTTTAAATGTCTGATTTGTATGATATACAATTTTATACCAATTAACATTTTTTTGAAAAGTTAATGAGTTCATGATAGAAAAACAGGTTAAAAAGGTAACACACAATTCACAAAAATATATATAATGTGACCTTTAAACCTATGAAAAGATGTTCAATCACATGAATAGAGAAATGCAAATTTCAATTACACAGAGATGTCATTTCTCATCTCTAAAATTGGTTAAAAAATAAAAATGATTAAAACTGTGGGTGAGTTGGGAAAAAGAACTCTCACACATTTCTGGTGGTAATATAAATTAGAAAACCCTTATGAAGGGACATTTTGCACAATCTAATAAATATACATATGGGTTTAGCTTCTGACCGACATCTAGAAATTTACCATGAGGCTGTAACTCCAAAAACATAAAAGCACATCTGCCCAATGTTATTTATCACAGAAAGCTTATAATTTCAACATGTTGTAAATAAATGCTGCTCAAACATAGAAAAATAGTTGAAAAAGATTTGATGTATCCACATAATGGGGTACTGTCCTGCTGCACAAAAAGGAAGATTTTTATGAGCTGACATGGAATGATTTCCAAGCTAGGTTTTTAAGTGAAATGAGCAAAATGTAAAGGAAGATCTGTATGGTGCTCTTTTGTATAGACAAAGCAAAAGTCCATACATCCATGCATATACACACAGGAAGAGTAAATTAGAAATTAATGAGATAAGTCACCTACAAGAGTGAGTGAGGAGGAGAATGGAGAATGGGGGCAACAGAGAAAGGATAGGAGAAGTCCATGACACTTCTCAGAGTACATGGTCATGTGAATTATTTCTAGAATGATATTTAAAGTTGATAAATTTGTTTTTGGCAGTTGATATAGGGAAAATTTCTTAAGTTATTTTCTGTGAATTTGGGGATTGAGCAAATGAGATAATCCAGTTCTTTTATATTTACTCCCTGGATAATTTATTCAAAATATACTTAATGCATACCTAATAGATAATAGCTATCAGTTCATATACAGATAATTGCACAAAAATTAAGGAACGGTGAATACATTCAATGTATCAAATTTTATTTGGGAAGATAAAAAGCAAAAATAATTTCAAGGTGGGAAATTAAATGTAAAAAACAAACTATGGGATAAATTTATTTACTTGTTTGTACTTGTAAGCGGGTGAGGGAGAGGGATTTTTCAGGAGATAAACCAAAATGTGCACGTACCTCCTTTGGGGAAGATGTGGCCAAACAGGGAATCTGACCACTCATTTGCCATGAAAAGACATTAGCATACTAGCCTGATCTATGTACAGTACAAATGGATCGCTGCTCAAAGGGTCATAATATACAGAGTTGATAGAATTTCACATTATAAAAATGTTCTTTTCATAGACATTCAGGTCTCTTGTGAAATTAGCATAGTACATACACACATATATATAAATAACTTAATAATTTCTACCTAAGTATCTGCTAAAGCATTTTTATTAAGTTGTCAATGATATTATTTGCTAGGTTATTAATGGGGACACTCTAAAATAAAATAATGCTTTGCCAAAATACTTGTAATTCATCTCTTTTGGGGTGTTCATATTTAAAACAGACTACCTATTACTGTTCCCATTACACAAAAGTGCTGTCTAGAGGCAACCATTTTCAAATTGGCTTAATCACCTTGTAGCATAATTTTAATTTGATTAGAATTTATGGCATCTACCCATTGCCTCTCAAATAAAAGAAAATATTCCATAAATGTATAATTAAATATTAAAGCTTAGAGAGGAGGAAAGCAATGGAGAAGGAAAGCTTATCTTTTTATCTATAATTCATTTGTTGACCTATAAATGAATTGTCAGAAAAATAGGTGAAGAAAATCTGCTTTGCATGGCTATCACAGATTTCTTCTATACAAGAACTATTTGCTTCCTTTTATACAAGGCAGGACAGAAGGTAAGATTTATTTGTATGATATGCCACAGATACAACATTGTGTCCTATCACTTCAAGAGGATTTCAAGTATAGATATCTAGGTATAGGTATCACAGGTTTGAAGAAACAAAAAGGAAGTACTCCCTCCAAATTGCTTATCTGTTATTTTTTCTATTAGAAGGCTTAACTACTGTGTCATAGGACATTGCCTTCCATATTCAAAATTGATGTTCATGTGATGGTTCATTTTATGTGTCAATTTGACTGAGCCAAGTGAGGTCCAAATAGCTGGTAAAATGTCATTTCTGGGTGTTTCTGTAATGGTGTATCTTGAAACACTATCTTTTTTTTTTCTTTTTTAAAAGATTTTACTTATTTGACAGAGAGCACAAGCAGGGGGAACACAGACAGAGGGAAAAGCAGACTCTCTTATGAGCAGGGAACTCGATATAAGACTTGATCCCAGGACCCTAGGATCATGACCTGAGAT
Organism: Mustela nigripes; assembly: GCF_022355385.1. Lineage (NCBI taxonomy): Eukaryota > Metazoa > Chordata > Mammalia > Carnivora > Mustelidae > Mustela > Mustela nigripes. The sequence goes on from NC_081560.1 coordinate 124,714,562, forward strand.
GAAGGCAGATGTTTATGGGACTGAGCTACCCAGGAGCCTGAAAAGACTGTCTTTGAATTGGTAGACTGAGTAAGGAAGATTGCTCTCACCAGTAGAGGTAGACATCATCCAATTCTGAGGGCCTGAACAGAACAAAAAGGCAGAGGAAGGGCATTATTTCTTCTCCGGGCTTGAGCTCAGGCATTTACCTTCTCCTGTCCTGAAGTAATGCAGAGCTCACTGTCTTGGGGCCCCACTCAAAACTAATATTTTCCTGCACCCTCTAATAGTTTTCAGCAGTATACCCAAATACAGTACATACAATCTCTCAAATCCAAAGAAACCCACTAAGTGTTATGCGTCTTCTGCAAAGGCTCAGGTGGCAACAACTTACTCCTTACCTTTCAAACCACAGAATCACTAAAGACTTCTGTGATGGGGCAGGAGTTTAATCTCTGTAGTAATTTTCTCCCACATTCTGCCATGTCATGCCATGCATGGCATTGCTTGATCCTTAGAACCAATTAACTTCGTGTTATTAAATAGTGAACTAGCATGAGATTCTTCAGAAACTAAGAGAATAAAGATCTTCTAGACCACACTGTGTCCAGGGCTGGACAGCACAGGGTATATATCCATGAGAATGGGTTTTATTCATTTCACATTTAGAGTGAAACAGAATAATATTATAAACCTCCTCACCCTATATTCATCACAGACTCCAAAATCCTGGACTTCTCATTCTCTGTGACTATTTCTCATAGTCAGAAATAATCTTTTCCCTTGTCCTTATAGTCACTTAAGTTGGTCTAGATGCACTACAATCTATAGCACTATTTTAGAGGCAAGAAACACAGTTGATCTAGAGCATCGGGATAACTTCACAATAGCAGAAAAATTAAAAAAAAAAAAGTCAGCAATTGTGGCAACTCCTAGAATTAAGGAGTAGTTTTATATCATTCAGATATATAGGCCAAACCAAAGTAACCTTGTAAAGGATGAATCCCATTAGGGGGAAAAAAAGGCATAGAAAGAAAATGACTTTTAAAGGTTCCTTTTTATACTTCTCTGTGCTTCCCTTTCTGGTTTCAATAGATATACTTAGTCTCCTGATATTGTATTATCCTCTATTCCTTAATCTTTTAAAATAAGGTGACCTAGTCTTGCAGGTGGTAAAAATGAAAATCATTGAATAAACATTATGCCACAGATGAGAATTGCTCTATAAAGGTAAAATTTGTTCTTCTTTATGTGTCTTTTCTAAAGAGCATGCATTTCAATTCCGTGTTTGCCTTTTCTTCTATTTTAATATAATCAAGTGGACAACGATGTCCTCTAGAATATGTTCTTTGTGGAAGAAGTTAGATAGCATTACACACACTATAGGAAAGAAAATTCTTCCTGAAACTCTTTAACCAGCACTGAGTTATATTTTATACCTTACAACTTTCTATATGTTTTATACTGCAGAATCCTGCATATGAAATACATTCTCTGTGAGAGTTTTGTTGTTGCTGTTCAAGGGAAGGGCACAATTTATTTTAACATTGTTCCTGTATTCATCAAAGAAGACTATCTCCTCTGATTTTTTTCCTGAAGCTGTTTCTTCACTTACGGTTACTAAATTAAACTCCTGTTAGTTACATGTTGAGCCACCTCACAATATTTTCTACATCCCTTAACTTAACTTACATATTTGTATCTTTTTATGAAAAATAAATATTTTTTCATTTATATTTATTATAATTGCTTCTTTTATACAAATACGCTTTTTCCTACATAGTAGAATATTTCGGGGCACTTGTGACAAATTTCCCTATGGCCTACTCATGGAATGTGTGTATGTGTGCACATGGGTGTGTGTTTTGGGGATTGTTTACAGCACTTGGGACTTCAGGCCAGTGTCTCAGGTCTAGATTACTGCCTTGTATGTCCCTAAAGGCCATATATATCTTCTTTCTTTTGGTGTATTTCAAATGTTCCAAATTTCATATAAAGCCCCCTGGGATACCATAAAAACAGAATCCAATCTAATTATTTTGAATTTAAATTCTCAGTGATTCCTACCATCATTGATGTGCCTGTGTGTATGCACACAAGTGCTATTTTGTTTTAATGTAGATATGTCCTTGAAAAGTAAATTTGTTGGGGGCGCCTGGGTGGCTCAGTGGTTTAAGCCTCTGCCTTCGGCTCAGGTCATGATCTCAGGGTCCTGGGATCGAGCCCCACATCGGGCTCTCTGCTCAGCAGGGAGCCTGCTTTCCCCTGCCTCTCTGCCTACTTGTGATCTCTCTCTGTCTATCAAATAAATAGATAAAAATCTTTAAAAAAAAAAAAAAGAAAAGTAAATTTGTTGAATTTTATTTATCATTTCTAGTTAGGATATAAATCTCGTTTATACTAATTTCCAGGTTATCATACTGTTGAAAGATCATAATTTCATTTTTTAAAATTCAGTATCAGTTCTTTTATTTAAAAGTATCTATCTATATTTGTCCTAAATCAGAAATTAAACATTCTAAAGGAATTGGGTTATATTTTTATTATTATTAGTCATTATCACTTGTAAGGTAAACACAAATTAAAAAACAAAAACCTCTCCCTATTGAAAATAAGGAAAGAAATTTCCTGTATACTCCCTTTCTAAGAGCATTTGCTTTAGGCTTAGAGTTACAGTAATTCTTTTTCTGTCTCTTTTAAATATATATATGAACTTTTAAAACCTAAATAAGCCTCTTTCTCAAGGACCTGGGAACTATCTCTTTGAAATGTAATCAAGAAAGATGACACTCCTCCCTCCCAGTTATACACACTTAGCTCCTGCAGTGCCTTGCTCCAAAACTACTCTCTGTCATGAAGACATAAGAAGTTTACTTTTCCTTTGGATAAAGACCATTAAGTAGCACAGTTGGTCAACCCAAATGCTAGATGCATTTAGGATGAACTATGTAGGATAAATGTTGTCTAGTCCTTTTTCCTGCTTGCAGATTAGTCATTGTTTATCTTAAGAACATGTTTGCCATGGTGTGTATCTACTTAGCTATAATGAAAGGACGAGATATCTTTCTGTCTTACCTCTTTATAAGAATGCTTGTGATGTGCATCACATTCTGGTTTGATTTTCATTCAATAATATAACTGTTTTCTTTTTCTTACATCTTTGTGATGAGATTTTCTGGTTTGGCAGGAAATTTTGCTTTTTAATTATATTTCCTCAATATACTTTAGCCTTAATTAATTGTAATGATAACTGTAATAATAATTATAATAAAAAATAGTGAACCAGCATACAACACTGCACACACATATCGTGATGAGGGAGAATGACCAAATGTTGATTCAGATTAGGGAGTCCTGCTGCAGAGAAAAGAAAATATTAGAGTTCATTTTAATGGGTAACCTGAGGGCAGGAAGAAGGTCCTTTTAGAGATTGATACAGAAATACGGGGAAAGGAGATGATATTTAGTCTGTACTAAATATACCAAAAAAATTATCACAAAAGACAAAAATACATTTTAACTAAGTTGGTTTGATAGGGACTGAAAATATGAATGAGAGAACTTAATAATTCAAAATGAAATACTAGTATAATGTTGTTAAATGAATATATAAATGCTGAAGGACAACAAAATATAACACTCCAAAATATGCCTCTTTGTCATATTGATCAATTTGAGGTATAGGCACTTGAGAAATAACAAACACCCTCTCTGAACTTCCTAACCCATCTAAAGACAGATCCTTCAAAGTAAAATTAATAGTCATAGATCCCGTCCCTGGGTGTTTTATCACTAGGGAGGACTTACTGTCATCACCAGAGAGGACACCTGAAGAAGACACCACACCCAGACACCAGACAGACTGTGTCACAAACCAGCAGACCTCCCAACTATTCTTTTTCTTTCTTTCTTTCTTTCTTTCTTTCTTTCTTTCTTTCTTTCTTTCTTTC
>NC_081560.1:124718500-124729310 GCF_022355385.1 Mustela nigripes
GAGATAGGAGGAGAAGAGGGAGAGGGAGAGAAAGAGAGAATCTTAAGCAGCCTCCCATCCAGTGTGGAGCTCAACACAGCCCTCAAACTTAGGACCCTGAAGTGGTGAACTGAGCCGAAAGCAAGAGTCAGATGCTCAGCCCACTGAGCTATCTATTCTTCCAAGAATCCACCCAACTTTCCTAAAAACCACTTAATCTCCCCTGAGAAGCCTACATCCTCCTCCGCTCCCCTTCCCCTGTTAAGGTGGTATTTAATCCTGAATTCTAAAGCCAAGTCTTTGGGTTACTTATCTTTCCTGGGTGTCTCCCCTGTACACATGAAGTATATACATGTTAATAAATTTCAGTTTGTTTTTCTTTTGTTAATCTTTTATTATAGGAGGGGTCTCAGCCAGGAACTCAGAAGGGTAGAATGAAAATTAATTTTCCTCCCTTAAAGTACACATACATTACAATTTTATATCTATAAAAAGGCTTCTAAACTCTGGGTATAAATCATGTTTTATGAGTGTCTAAAAATATTTTCAGTTTTATGCTGACCAATTGCCCTGATCAATAAGATAAAGAAGAAAAATTTACACAATTGGCTTTCCAAATCAAGATGACAAAAAACACATTACATTTATGTTTCTGGTCGTAACCATGAGAAGATGGACTAATGTCACAGTAGAAGCCCAACCAAGTTGAAAAATGTTCTAGACAAAAAGTGAACCATATAAGCAGTGGATGTTCACGTAATAGAGCCACTCCCACATACTAATGATATTATAATGAGATAAATAATAGGTCCATTTAGAAAAGAGTTATAAGCAGTTCATCATCCCGTGGTCTAGCAAGCTTCACTCTGATTGAAGATCTGGACAGGAATTTGAGGGAGATTTGTGAGGTGGACCAAGGATGGAATCACAACAGATACACCCAGTGGTTAGCAAAATAAATTACACTGAGCCTCTGTGCATGATGAAAACTTCTTGGATGCAATACAAATGTATTATTTCTTTCACTTACTCAGCCAGACTGCTTTATATATTCTTGTGTTTCCATTTTGTCTGTCAACTCTGCTACAATTAAAGAATCCTGACAGGAGAAAAAAGGAATTACTCTCCTGAGAGCCTGTATGAGTTATCTGGGGACTGCAGCAAGCATGCAGCCTGTTGATTAGAGGGTTCTTTCAGATCCTTCATTCTGTCAAATAGGGCTGAGTCCTCCTTAAGAAGGGAGAAAGAATATAACAGGAAGTCAATAAACCAGAATTATAGTGGGAAGAAGAGACAAAGAAATCTAGCACGAATTGAGGAAAATTGGAGAATTATATCCCAGACCATTCCATATATAATTCCAGAATTATATTCCAGACCATTTAGGGATTCCTAAAGCCCTCCTTGGAAAATCGATAGTCCTGTCTAGGCAACACTCTATTGAAAGGAATTCCTGAAGCATTTATAAAATCCTGAACCTTTCAATCAGAACTCTGATTTTAGGCCTTTGTACATTGGCACATATATTGATTTCATCCCCTAAATTTTTAAGAGCAGGACTAAATTGTGTATCACAAAGAACCCTGTAGTTTACAGAGTTGAGAAGTTATCTTTTCTATTACCTCAGAACTCAAAGTGAGACAGAATAATAGTAAAAAGGAAAGAGAGGCCAGGGTGTTCTCTGCCCTAAACTCTGTTCTTTATTTTATTTTTTAATTTTTTTTTTTTTTTGGTAAACTCTGTTTTTTAAACAGTGGTCATAATTGAACAATTAACCATTTTCAAGAAAACCATTTGTTATGCCTGTTCTCTGTCATCTCTTTAAAGAGATGCCGTGTGGGAGTAAAGAAAACTTTAAACAGTTTGCTTTGGCATTTGAAGCTTTAATTTTGTTTAAAGGAGTCCACTGTATTCGCTTTCACTGAGCAATGTGAATTTCTGCTTTAAAATGGCAATTAAATAAAGTTACAATTTTAGAGATAAATAGGATTTCAATAAATTTGTATGATAAATGAAGTCATTTATATAATAAGTGTTTTTATATCCTCTTTGTGGTGTGTAAAACTTTGAGAAATCTTGATTGACTTGAAACTTGAACTTAATGAAATTAAAAGCTTTTTCTGTACAGGTACAGAACTAATTATTTTGGAAATACTTTGGGCCATGCCAGCTGGCCATAAGTTCTTGATATTGCAATTATTCAACTCTGCCCTTGTAGCATGAAAGACATTATAGACAATATGTAACATATATGAGTGTGGCTGTGTTCCAATAAAACTTTATTTACAAAAATAGGCAGCTGGTTAGCTGGACTTGGACAGTAAATCTACACAAATCCTGCTAAAAATATATGTGAAAAGTATATTATCATATCACAAAATCTTCAAAATAGCTTAAAATTATAGAAATATAAAGTAGAAAATTTATATTATTCATATTTGTATTATTCATAACCCTTTTATAAAAAGATAATAGTTATTTAAATTAATATAGTATCCAGATATTTTTGTACTTGTGTGTACAAGAAAAAGATAGAGTCATATTGAATATACATTTTTCACCCTATTTTTATATTGAACATTACCACTGTCTGTCTATATAATAGTTCTGAAAACCTCATGATAGTTACAAAAAATATTAAAACTTAATGGCTGTAAACCAATTTTTGTAATAATTTTCTACTGTTGAAATTTTATTATATTTCCCAAGTGTCTGCCATACTGCAAATGTTACATGTTTTACAAAGAATCTAATCACTTTTTAAAACTTCGGTTGTATTTTTGGGGGCGCCTGAGTGGCTCAGTGGGTTAAAGCCTCTACCTTTGGCTCAGGTCATGATCTCAGGGTCCTGAGATCAAGTCCTGCATTGGGCTCTCTGCTCAGCAGGGAGCCTGCTTCCTTTCCTCTCTCTCTGCCTGCCTCTCTGCCTACTTGTGATCTCTGTCTGTCAAGTGAATAAACAAAATCTTTAAAAAACATAAAATAAATAAAATTTAGGCTGTATTTTTGGTAACACTATATCAAAATGTATGTTTGTTTTAGTCTGGATAAGCAATGCCAAGTTTGCTTTTAAAAAGTATAGGTCTTCCTATTTCATCACATATACATCAATAACAGTGCTAGAAGAACTTCTTCCACATTTTTTTTCTATGTTAAATGAGAGAGGAGGAAAAAGAGAGAGTACTCTAAAAAATTATTTCCAATTTCTTAAAGGAATTACACACACACACGCGCGCACACACATACACAATGTTTTTCTATTTACATCACACGGAGAATTTTTTTTTTCATCTAAGGATAAAGGGTTATAATAACCACAACTCTGCTCACTCATTTACAAAAAGCAGGGCAAGTTACTGAAATTATCCAAATTCAGAGAAATCCAAAATTGCAAGATTTATAGAGGGCATCAAAAATTAATAATGGTGTGAAATTTTGACAGGGATCTCAGCAGGCATCCCAGTAAGACTTGTTGCTCAAGGATTTTAGCACCAAGTAAAGCTATACAAACCCTACACATTTTACAGTGTATGTAGCAAACTAATGAACAATTCTTTCCCAATATGTAAGGAAAGTCCATAACTACATCTTCGAGAAGGCAAAGCTTGGTGGTCAAATGTACTGCAGAGTCAGTAAAAATAGGAAATAATGGCAAATGAAATACTGTATATGTGTGAATACATAACATACACAAAGATATTATTTATTATAATACTCCAAATAAACCCAAGCTAAAAAAGTACCTTGACTTAGTAGTAGACTTTTAGACAATGTATTCATATCTTATTCTGAGGGGCACAGAAATCTAATATTACTTCTTCAAAGGTGAATTTCCTGAACAGAAACCTCTGAATCTTGGATATCAGGATTGCCTTTAGAACTTCAGATATGTTTACTAATAGGATTGCTTAAATTCCTTGCCCACACTGCTCCTCCAGGTCCTCCAACTCTCAACATTTGAGAGAATTATTGTTATTATTATTAAATATTATTATCCATAAACCTGCATGAAATGTACTATTTTGTGTATCCTAGTAAGTTAGAATATAATCTTTTGCCACATTATTTTTTCATTTTTCTAATTTTTAATTTTGATAATTTTCAAGCATAAAAATATAAACATGTACTATGCATATCCATGTGTCTGCCTAGCTTCAATAATATTTGCTTTATTTATCTATCTAGGTAGCGAGACATATAGGGTTTTACTATTTGTTTTTCTTTTTCTGAGTGAGCAGAATAAATTGCAGAAAATATTAATATCTATCCCAAACTAATTCAGTTTTCAGACACAAAAATAAGACCATTCTCCTATGTAATCTCACTCCATTATTTTTTCCAAGAAAATTAACAATAATTCCCTAGCATAAAATATCGAGCCCACCTTCAAATTTCAAATATGCTTTTATCTCACATGATACATTAAAAAAAGATTCAACATGGGTCATAAACCTGAACATAAAAGATGAAATTATAAAATTCAAGAAGAAAATCTTAATGCTCTCAGGTAGGCAAAGATTTCTTAGAAACATAGGAATAAAAATTATAAATGGGCCTCAGCAAAATTAAAAAATCTCCAGGTATCTGAAAAACACAAGAAAAGGTATGGTACAGACTGGGAGAGAATACTTAGAAGATTTATATCTGCCAGAAGACATGCATCCAGATAAAATATATAAAAAATAATTATACCTCAATAATAAAGTCAAACAGCCACTTTTTGTAAAAAGGCAAAATGTTTAGAAAATATTATATGAAAGATGAGAGGGGCACCTGGGTGGCACAGTTGGTTACTGTCTGACTCTTGGTTTAGGGTCTGGTTGTGATCTCAGGGTTGTGAGATTGAGCCCCACCATGGCTCCACACTCAGTGTTTAAGATTCTTTCTCCTTCTCCTTCCTCCCCTCCTGCTCCTGCTTTTATGCTCTCTCCCTCTGTCTCTCTCTAAAATAAATAAATCTTTTTAAAAAAGAAGGAAGAAGATATTTGAATGTTGTCTAATCATATGAAAAAATCTTCAACATCCTACTAGTCAGGGAAATGTAAATTAAAATCTTGATATCACTTATAAAAGTACTAAAATTTAAGGGGCACCTGGCTGGTTTAGTCAGTAGAGCATACGACTCTTGATCCCACTTTCAGCATGGAAGCTACTTTAAAAAAAATAAAGGCACTAAAACTTGAAATAATACATAATTTGCAATATCCATGAAGTGGAATATTATTCAGCAATAAAAAGAATGAACTACTGATATATTCAATACCATTAAAAAGTAAAAGAGACTAAGAATGAATGAGAATATTTCTAGTATTTCATTTATTTGAAATTCTGGAAAAAAAAAAACTTATTTACAGTGAGAGAAAGTAATTCAGTAGTTGCTTAGAGCCTGGTTCTGGGAGCAGAGATTGACCTCAAAGGACTAGGAGAAAACTTTTTAGAGTAATGGACATATTCTATATTTTGATTGTGGAGAACATTACAAGAATACATACATTTGCCGAAACCAAATGAACTATACAGTTAGGAAAATCATGTCTCAATAAAGTTTATTGAAAGTATAAGATCAGTGCATTAAGTAAAATATCATTACTGAAATTTATAGAGGCTTTAAAATGCTATCAAATTATGAGACTGATTTGGTTAACAGGGAAGTAAAGAGCAACAGGAGACATTTATTTTGACAGGGGAAGGCATTCAGCCTTATAATTAGGGGGTACCAGGGCATCTTCAGTGAGATAAAGGTGGGAGCAATTGTCCCATATTGTCAAGGAGAAAAGGGAATAAAGTCCCCAGTGGATTGTAATACATAATTTTTGCATCCCATCTGGTTGTAAATCATGTAATTAATTTGTAAACAATCTTTAATTTTTTCTCATTCACTGTGTTTATTAATGACATGGTACTCATAATTCAAAATCATTAAAAGTAAGTTCAATGTCTCATACTTTCATATTCCCCAGAGTAAGCTTTTAATGTCCTGAAGCACATTAATAAATAGTTAGTACTTGATTAATTGTGTATCTTATAATAAATTTCAAAGAACATGGTTGGTTTTCTTTCTTCTTTATACAAAGCAATACCTACAATTAATTTATCAGGACTTTAGCTAACATAGTTGATATTGCTATATCTCTTTTTCCAAGTATGTATTCAAATGCTAAACTAAGTATGATTCCTTTAAGATAATTGGGCTCAAATTTAAAAATTGGTGATAATGAATATTTGTTTAAATATGTCTTAGATTATTAAAGAATATAGATGGTGGCAGATTTCCTCATGATAGTAGAATGATACCGCTTCTTTACACATATAACATGGAGTGAATTTGTAATATTTGCTATTAGATCTAGATGAATTACAAGACTGTACTTTTATTATCATTAAGAATATTGTTGTTTTGAATAATATTGATGTGTATCTTATCATAAAATAGATAAGACAGTTTCTCATGCATAGTGGCAACTATATTCAACTGTTCTCTCTTTCTCTCATTCTCTCTCTATCCATATATCTCTGTTGTAGGTCTCATTTTCTTATGTTGCCATTCATATTTTCTGTTTGTCCAATAAGAATCACAAACTTCATGCTGTAAATTTGCAAATTCAGGACTTCATTAATTTTTAAAACCACCTTGTTAAATCTACCCTAATAATCTCTTAGGTTATTGTTCTTCCATTTGTTTTCAAATGTTTAAGAAAGTAATGAGGGGCCAGTCCCCATAATGGTAGCCATTCACTCTGGAGGCTATGGCTGCCCAGCTCCTGGGTGTCCTGTGGCTCAGGACCTTGGGGATCTGCTGCCACCACTACCATGCAGGTGAGAAGAGGCTTAAGTGTGAGAACCTCAAAGTGGGGGAGTATAATCGTAAATATTCAAAAAGAAATGACGTTACACAAATACCAGTTAACTGTAAAAGATACATAGCTCATGTTCCCTGTTTTCCAACACGCAACATAATTTGTAAGGATTTTGGTGGCAATGAAATACACTTTACTCAGAGGAGTCAAGATGGCGGAGAAGTAGCAGGCTGAGACTACTTCAGCTAGCCGGAGATCAGCTAGATAGCTTATCTAAAGATTGCAAACACCTGAAAATCCATCCGTAGATCGAAGAGAAGAAGAACAGCAATTTGGGAAACAGAAAAACAACCACTTTCTGAAAGGTAGGACCAGCGGAGAAGTGAATCCAAAGCAACGGGAAGATAGACCCCCGGGGAGGGGCCGGCTCCCGGCAAGCGGCGGAGCAACGGAACACAAAATCAGGACTTTTATAGGTCTGTTCCGCTGAGGGACATCGCTCCAGAGGCTAAACCGGGGCGAAGCCCACACGGGGTCAGCGTGGCCTCAGGTCCCGCAGGGTCACAGAAGGATCGGGGGTGTCTGAGTGTCGCAGAGCTTGCGGGTATTGGAACGGAAAAGCCGGCTACAGAGACAGAGCTGACAGTAAGCTCACAGCTCGGGGTTACCTTGAACCGGTTGTAGTCTCAGTGAGCTCGGAGCGCGGCCGTGGGTCAGGCAGACGGGAGTAACTGGGCGCTGTTCTCTGAGGGCGCACTGAGGAGTGCGGCCCTGGGCTCTCGGCTCCTCCGGGCCGGAGACCAGGAGGCCACCATTTGTATTCCCGTCCTCCGGAACTCTACGGAAAGCACTCAGGGAACAAAAGCTCCTGAAAGCAAACCCAAACGGATTACACACCCCGGCCCCGGGTAAGGGCGGTGTAATCCCGCCTGGGGCAAAGACACTTGAGAATAACTACAACAGGCCCCTCCGCCAGAAGATCAACAAGAAATCCAGCAGAGACCAAGTTCACCTACCAAGGAGTGCAGTTTCAATACCAAGGAGAGCAGAGGATCTCCAGAGGAGGAGAAAGTGATTTTTCCCTGTGATTTTTTTTAGTCTTGCAGTTAATTTAATTTTTTTCTTTTTCATTTTTTTTTTTTTTTCTCGCCTTCGGTTAAAATTTTTTTTTAACTGTTACCTTTTTCTTTTTTAACGATTTTTTACTAGTTTATCTAATATATATATTTTTTCTTTGGTGTTTTCTTTTTTTAATTTTTTTCTTTTCTTTTTTTTTCTTTTTTCTTTTTTTTTTTTTCTTTCTTCCTTTTTGAACCTCTTTTTATCCCCTTTCTAACCCCTCACAATCATGGATCTCTTCTAATTTGGTTAAAGCACATTTTCCTGGGGCTGTTGCCACCCTTTTAGTATTTTACTTGCCCCTTCATATACTCTTATCTGGGCAAAATGACAAGACGGAAAAATTCAACACAAAAAAAAGAACAAGAGGCAGTACCGAAGGCTAGGGACCTAATCAATACAGACATTGGTAATATGTCAGATCTAGAGTTCAGAATGACAATTCTCAAGGTTCTAGCCGGGCTCGAAAAAGGCATGGAAGATATGAGAGAAACCCTCTCGAGAGATATAAAAGCCCTTTCTGGAGAAATAAAAGAAATAAAATCTAACCAAGTAGAAATCAAAAAAACTATTAATGAGGTGCAATCAAAAATGGAGGCTCTCACTGCTAGGATAAATGAGGCAGAAGAAAGAATTAGTGATATAGAAGACCAAATGACAGAGAATAAAGAAACTGAGCAAAAGAGGGACAAACAGCTACTGGACCACGAGGGGAGAATTTGAGAGATAAGTGACACCATAAGACGAAACAAGATTAGAATAATTGGGATTCCAGAAGAAGAAGAAAGAGAGAGGGGAGCAGAAGGTATACTGGAGAGAATTATTGGGGAGAATTTCCACAATATGGCAAAGGGAACGAGCATCAAAATTCAGGAGGTTCAGAGAATGCCCCTCAAAATCAATAAGAATAGGCCCACACCCCGTCACCTAATAGTAAAATTTACAAGCTCAGTGACAAAGAGAAAATCCTGAAAGCAGCCTGGGAAAAGAAGTCTGTACCATACAATGGTAAAAATATTAGATCGGCAGCTGACTTATCCACAGAGACCTGGCAGGCCAGAAAGAGCTGGCATGATATTTTCAGAGCACTAAACGAGAAAAACATGCAGCCAAGAATACTATATCCAGCTAGGCTATCATTGAAAATAGAAGGAGAGATTAAAAGTTTCCAGGACAAACAACAACTGAAAGAATTTGCAAACACCAAACCAGCTCTACAGGAAATCTTGAAAGGGGTCCTCTAAGCAAAGAGAGAGCCTACAAGTGGTAGATCAGAAAGGAACAGAGACCATATACAGTAACAGTCACCTTACAGGCAATACAATGGCACTAAATTCATATCTCTCAATAGTTACCCTGAATGTTAATGGGCTAAATGCCCCTGTCAAAAGACACAGGATATCAGAATGGATATAAAAACAAAACCCATCTATATGTTGCCTCCAAGAAACTCATTTTAAGCCCGAAGACACCTCCAGACTTAAAGTGAGGGGGTGGAAAAGAATTTACCATGCTAATGGACATCAGAAGAAAGCAGGAGTGGCAATCCTTATATCAGATCAATTAGATTTTAAGCCAAAGACTATAATAAGAGATGAGGAAGGACACTATATCATACTCAAAGGGTCTGTCCAACAAAAAGATTTAACAATTTTAAATATCTATGCCCCCAACGTGGGAGCAACCAACTATATAAACCAATTAATAACAAAATCAAAGAAACACATCAACAATAATACAGTAAGAGTAGGGGACTTTAACACTCCCCTCACTGAAATGGACAGATCATCCAAGCAAAAGATCAGCAAGGAAATAAAGGCCTTAAACGACACACTGGACCAGATGGACATCACAGATATATTCAGAATATTTCATCCCAAAGCAACAGAATACACATTCTTCTCTAGTGCACATGGAACATTCTCCAGAATAGATCATATCCTCAGTCCTAAATCAGGACTCAACCGGTATCAAAAGATTGGGATCATTCCCTGCATATTTTCAGACCACAATGCTCTAAAGCTAGAACTCAACCACAAAAGGAAGTTTGGAAAGAACCCAAATACATGGAGACTAAACAGTATCCTTCTAAAGAATGAATGGGTCAACCGGGAAATTAAAGAAGAATTGAAAAAAATCATGGAAACAAATGATAATGAAAATACAACAGTTCAAAATCTGTGGGACACAACAAAGGCAGTCCTGAGAGGAAAATATATAGCGGTACAAGCCTTTCTCAAGAAACAAGAAAGGTCTCAGGTACACAACCTAACCCTACACCTAAAGGAGCTGGAGAAAGAACAAGAAAGAAACCCTAAGCCCAGCAGGAGAAGAGAAATCATAAAGATTAGAGCATAAATCAATGAAATAGAAACCAAAAAAACAATAGAACAAATCAACGAAACTAGGAGCTGGTTCTTTGAAAGAATTAATAAAATTGATAATCCCCTGGCCCGACCTATCAAAAAGAAAAGAGAAAGGACCCAAATAAATAAAATGATGAATGAAAGAGGAGAGATCCCAACTAAAACCAAAGAAATACAAACTATTATAAGAACATACTATGAGCAACTCTACGCCAATATATTTGACAATCTGGAAGAAATGGATGCATTCCTAGAAACATATAAACTACCACAACTGAGCCAGGAAGAAATAGAAAGCCTGAACAGACCCATAACCAGTAAGGAGATTGAAACAGTCATTAAAAATCTTCAAACAAACAAAAGCCCAGGGCCAGACGGCTTCCCGGGGGAATTCTACCAAACATTTAAAGAAGAACTAATTCCTATTCTCCGGAAACTGTTCCAAAAAATAGAAATGGAAGGAAAACTTCCAAACTCATTTTATGAGGCCAGCATCACCTTGATCCCAAAACCAGACAAGGATCCCACCAAAAAAGAGAGCTATAGACC
>NC_081560.1:124729710-124774488 GCF_022355385.1 Mustela nigripes
AGACAACAAAAGGAAATTAAAGGCATCCAAATCGGCAAAGAAGAAGTCAAATTATCACTCTTCGCAGATGATATGATACTATATGTGGAAAACCCAAAAGACTCCACTCCAAAACTGCTAGAACTTATACAGGAATTCAGTAAAGTGTCAGGATATAAAATCAATGCACAGAAATCAGTTGCATTTCTCTACACCAACAGCAAGACAGAAGAAAGAGAAATTAAGGAGTCAATCCCATTTACAATTGCACCCAAAACCATAAGATACCTAGGAATAAACCTAACCAAAGAGACACAGAATCTATACTCAGAAAACTATAAAGTACTCATGAAAGAAATTGAGGAAGACACAAAGAAATGGAAAAATGTTCCATGCTCCTGGATTGGAAGAATAAATATTATGAAAATGTCTATGCTACCTAAAGCAATCTACACATTTAATGCAATTCCTATCAAAATCCCATCCATCTTTTTCAAAGAAATGGAACAAATAATGCGAAAATTTATATGGAACCAGAAAAGACCTCGAATAGCTAAAGGGATATTGAAAAAGAAAGCCAACGTTGGTGGCATCACAATTCCGGACTTCAAGCTCTATTACAAAGCTGTCATCATCAAGACAGCATGGTACTGGCACAAAAACAGAGACATAGATCAATGGAATAGAATAGAGAGCCCAGAAATAGACCCTCAACTCTATGGTCAACTAATCTTCAACAAAGCAGGAAAGAATGTCCAATGGAAAAAAGACAACCTCTTCAATAAATGGTGCTGGGAAAATTGGACAGCCACATGCAGAAAAATGAAAATGGACCATTTCCTTACACCACACACAAAAATAGACTCAAATTGGATGAAGGATCAATGTGCGAAAGGAATCCATCAAAATCCTTGAGGAGAACACAGGCAGCAACCTCTTCGACCTCTGCCGCAGCAACATCTTCCTAGGAACAACGCCAAAGGCAAGGGAAGCAAGGAAAAAAATGAACTATTGGGATTTCATCAAGATCAAAAGCTTTTGCACAGCAAAGGAAACAGTTAACAAAATCAAAAGACAACTGACAGAATGGGAGAAGATATTTGCAAACGACATATCAGATAAAGGACTAGTGTCCATAATCTATAAAGAACTTAGCAAACTCAACATCCAAAGAACAAATAATCCAATCAAGAAATGGGCAGAGGACATGAACAGACATTTATGCAAAGAAGACATCCAGATGGCCAACAGACACATGAAAAAGTGCTCCATATCACTCGGCATCAGGGAAATACAAATCAAAACCACAATGAGATACCACCTCACACCAGTCAGAATGGCCAAAATCAACAAGTCAGGAAATGACAGATGCTGGCGAGGACGCAGAGAAAGGGGAACCCTCCTACACTGTTGGTGGGAATGCAAGCTGGTGCAGCCACTCTGGAAAAAAGCATGGAGGTTCCTCAAAATCTTGAAAATAGAACTGCCCTATGACCCAGCAATTGCACTATTGGGTATTTACCCTAAAGATACAAACATAGTGATCCAAAGGGGAACGTGCACCCGAATGTTTATAGCAGCAATGTCCACAATAGCCAAACTATGGAAAGAACCTAGATGTCCATCAACAGATGAATGGATTAAGAAGATGTGGTATATATACACAATGGAATACTATGCAGCCATCAAAAGAAATGAAATCTTGCCATTTGCGACAACATGGATGGAACTAGAGCGTATCATGCTTAGCGAAATAAGTCAAGCGGAGAAAGACAACTATCATATGATCTCCCTGATATGAGGAAGTGGTGATGCAACATGGGGGCTTAAGTGGGTATGAGAAGAATAAATGAAAGAAGATGGGATTGGGAGGGAGACAAACCATAAGTGACTTTTAATCTCACAAAACAAACTGAGGGTTGCTGGGGGGAGGGTTTTGTGAGAAGGGGGTGGTATTATGGATATTGGGGAGGGTATGTGCTTTGGTGAGTGCTGTGAAGTGTGTAAACCTGGTGATTCACAGACCTGTACCCCTGGGGATAAAAATATATGTTTATAAAAAATAAAAAATTAAATAAATAAATAAATAATTAGCAAAATAAAATGTGTAAATAAAAAAAAACACACTTTACTCAAAATGGAGTTGGTTTTCTCAAGCCCATGTCTTGCTGAAATACAAATGGCTATTTGTATCAAGTAGCTGGCTTTTTTCCTTGGATGGCTGGGGCTTATTGATTTTATCTTGGATACCCTCCCTTGCATTTGTTAAACTTTTGCATTGTACAGTTTGAGAGCCTAAATGATTTTCATTCTTACTTCAGTGCAGGATTCCTTGATTTTAATAGAGTGCTCTCAGTATGTGGATTTGCAGGTTTTCCATTTTACTTCTTCAAATACCATTTAATGGATTCTGTATAATATTTTGTTGGTGGTGGTTTTGTTTTGCTGTTTTAGTTAAAAGCATATTATTTGGAGATTTATTTGATGGGATTTTTTTGAAAGTTGTATGATAGTGCTCTTTCTTAGGCTACCGTTTCTATGAGGTAGATAGCTTATTACCCTGATAGTCTCTAAAGGCCTTTCCGAAGGTTATATGCCCTTTGTCATGTTCACTTCTGGAAAACAAAAGTATGTCTTTTGAAAAAAAAGAAGTAGAAGAGGAGGAAGAGGAAAAGGGAGGAAGAGGAGGATATGGGGGGAAGAAGGAAAAGAGAAATAAGAGGAAAGGAAGAGGAGAAGGAGGAGGGGTAGGAAGTAGAGGAGAAGGAGAAGAGGAGGAGGAGGAGGAAGAAGAAGGGGAAGGAAGTAACTAGTTTCATGGAAGCTAGGAACTGAAAATCCTTTTGGAGCCCTCAAAATACTCAGATATCTTTTCACTATTAAAATCACATCCTATTGATATTTGGGTATCAACACTGAGTTTTCCATTACTTCACAGGTTAAGGACACCTGAAAACCCCATGTTTCTCTGCATTACAAGTTTCTTTCCTTGGCTGGCTTTAATCCTCATCTTCTAATAACCATACCCTCTGAGTAGAACAGCCTCAGTGAATTTTGTGTCTTATTGAACCTGAGGGTGTTTGTTGCGGACTGCACTTCCTCTAACTTTTGCAATCCCCCATAATGTGGTGCTCAAATCTTTCCATTCTGTTCCATTACCACAGTTACTTGCCCTCCTCATCGTTAATGCACTATTCTTACAGATTTACACCAATTCTTTTCCCCTGGACATCAGTTTTCTCCCTTTAGTTACTGTTCTAAAACACAATCTCTTCACATAGGCTTTGTCACCAATAGACTGCTCCTTCACATAACATTTAATACCCTTGCAAAATGGCTCCTTTCAACGTTGCAGGCTTCATATCCTTCACACTTGCTCTTCACCAACCCCATGATTTCGTCATTCAGACTCTATCATGATTTTCTATATAATCCATGAAATTTATTACCTCTGCTTTCTTGGCTTGTTCGTTTATTCACTTGTCTATTTACCTTCCAAGGCTTTGCAAAAATCTAACTCTATAGTGCCTTCCTTTGTTGTCTAGGCAGAATTCATTTGTCTTTGTTTTTTTTTTTTTTTAGCTTATTTTTTTTTAGCTTACATTTATTATACAAAATTCCATCTTTCTCTCTTATTGCACTTATTTATACTCTAAGTACATGGCAAGCCGGGAGATATATTTTGAGGGAGGGAGGGAAGGAGGGAGGAAATTCTTCTAGTGGTTAAGAGTTTGATGACTTTGTACTGCTATCATTCCAGGATCGAAACCCTTACTTACAAATGCTAATGGCACCTAGCTATGCTTTAAGAGGCAAAGGCTATCTGTGGAGTAGAGGTTCAGGTTTCATTATCATAGTAGGAAGATCTGGGTGTTTGAAGAGGAGAGAAGAATTACTTAAATGAGCGGACTTAATAATACGAGTGTGATTATTTAAAAAGTGTTTACTATGTGCCAGGCACTGCATTAAGCATTTTTATGCCTTACATCAATTATGAAATGCAGAAAAGCTGAACAGTGATGAAAGAATAAGTAAGCAGTAATATATTTCAAACTCCAAATCTTCAGGCCAGGAACTACAACCATTGTTTCCTCTATGTTCTTTGAGATTTCATTATTATGGGGGACATAAAAACTAAAATGCAAAATAAATAAAATCTTTCTTCATGTAACATGGGATCTAATAAAATAGAAAAGTAAATATATGCATATTTTTAATGCTATGGGAAGATTATTGGGGGTAATATAATGTAACATGCAAAAACACAGAAGACAAATGACACTTCTCTAATGATACTGGAAATATTTCCTGAGGGGTAGTATGTGAACTCTAGGGAACAGTATTATTTTCCCTTATGGTACAGACAGTATTGATACAGACATTCTGGTCAGAAGATAAAGGAAATACAGAGCCATTAGGAGTCCATGTCACTTTAGCATGAAAGAATTTTCCACTCTTATACCATAAATATGTTTTTCTTAAATTTATTAGAGAAAATACCTTCACCAAGACTTTGGATTTCTTTTCAAAAGATAATACATTTCTCAGTATATGATATATGAACCTCTACTGCAACCGCTAGTTGTGTATTCTCGTTAGTGCCTTGAAAATAAAAATCTAATATGAATAAATAATTTAACACAAATTTATGTACAGCTTGTGATTTTTTAGAATTTTCTCCTCATTTTGGCTATAATGTCATCAGTTATAGAAAAAATATAATCAACTATTTGATTATATGTCATCTAAAAATAACCTTGACCAATAAAAGGCATATTTATTAGCATGCCTGGACAGCTCAGTCAGTCAAGCATCTACATCTTGATTTCAGCTCAGGTCATGATCTTAGGGTCCTGAGACTGAGCACTGTGTCAGACTCCACATGTAGCAGGGAGCCTGCTGGAGACTCTCCTCTCCCTCTGCCTCTCCTCCTGCTCACACACGTGCTCTCTCAATCTCTCAAATAAATAAATTTTAAAAGGGATATTTAGGTGTGCCTGGGGGGCTCAGTTGGTTAAAGTTCTGCCTTTGGCTCGGGTTGTGATCCCAGGGTCCTGGGATCGGGCCCTGCATGGGGCTCCCTGCTTGTTGAGAAGTCTGATTCTCCTCGTTTCTGACCCTCTCCCATGCTCAGGCTCTTGATCTCCCACTCTCTCTCTCTCTCACTCTCTCAAGTGAATAATTTTTTTAAAATCTTAAATTAAAAAGCCATATTTATTGTTAAGGACTGATAAGCATGTGTCACAAGGAGGTTCTCTATCTTTAATTATTCAGTTTAAATGAGGTAGGTACTGGTATACTCTATACTCTATACTCTCCCTGTAGATACTCTTCCCACCATCTTAATATATCCCCCTCCAATTTCTTTCAGTTGCTTAGGGCAATCTATGTAGTTTTTCTTCAGTATTTTGATTTGTGCTTTGGCCTTTTGTTTGATTCTTTATATATCCCTATCCCAAATGTATTTATTTTCTGTATAGTGGTCTTCTTTTTGCTCCTTGTCTATAATGACAAATGCACTTTTTAAGAAAATAATGACAGAAGCAGGAAAGTACAAGGTATACATTTCAAGGAGATGGTTAGTTTGTTGCATTATAAAATGATATAGATTGGACATTTAATATTATTCATAAAGAGAGTCTTGGATGGCTCACTTTAGAAAATGGAACAGCATTAAATTCCTTTATTCTTTTAAAATTATTATTATTTGAGAAGGAGAGAACAAGCATGAGCAGGGAGAGGGGAAGAAGGAGAGAAAATCTCAAGCTGACTCCATGCTGAGGCTGAGCAGAGAGTCAGATATGGTACTCTATCTCACAATCCTATATTATGATCTAAGCCAAAATCAAGAGTCGGATGGTAACCGGACGGAGCCACCCAGGCATTCTGAGATTCTTTTACTCTTTTTTGTACAATAACCTCTTATATCTTTTGGGAAGTGCCACTGTGTGCCCACCCATGGTTCTTTATCATTAGGCTAATACATCCATACAAGTAGTAAAAACTCTTTCCCAAGTCTTAAAATGAATTTGGGTCAGACTGGAATCATTGTCTATTAATAAAAGATACATAAGGTACACATCCTGTGCTTTAATTTCAGCAATATCTGTACATTAGAACAGCTTTATAAAGTTCAATCTGCAAAAGGTTAACAGCATAATCCTTTCTGTATTTGAAATGCTCACATTTTGGGGAGCCTGGGTGGCTCAGTCTTTAAGCGTATTATCTTTGGTTCAGGTCATGATCCTAGGGTCCTGGGAAAGAGCCCTGCATAAGGCTTTCTGCTCAGCAGGGAGTCTGCTTCCTCCTTTTTCTCTACCTGCCACTCTGCCTATTTGCGATCTCTGTCTGTCAAATAAATAAATAAAATCTTTTAAAAAATGCTCACATTTTATCTTGCTATTAATCAATATAAGCACAAATGGCAAGAATGTATTGGATACCCACTGCTTGATGGCTTTTTATACAAACCTCAAAATCTAGTTGACATTTTGTGCTATTTTCTCTTCTTATTTATACCTTATAATAACCATTTGCTTTTTTAGAATTTCGTATTCTTAGAATTTTGTTTACATTACTGGCTAGATCTATTATGTACCATCTCTCACTTCTCAAATGACCAGCAGGATAGAAAAAAAATTCTTTCAATAGTACCATATTGGAATAATTTGGGGATGTAATTTAATGTCATATTGCTTAGATTTATTTCCCCATCCTTTAATTCCCCTCCTCCTCAAAGTGCCAGGAGATAGATGAAAGTAAAATTTTCTACATTCAGTCATTGTGTAATTGACCACATACATTTGTCATATGAACATGGTATCAAGCAATGCCATTCTCAGCTATGATATGTAAGTGATATATATATATATATATATATATATATATATATACACACACACATATATGTATATATATGTTACATCGGGCTTCTTGATAAAAATTGTGAAAGTCAGCATATATGATGTGCATTAAAAAAACATTAAAAATTGTCTAGTTTTAGAATCTTCATGAATGTATTTTGTTTTAGCCATTAATTATAGCTGATATTACCTGATTTTATAATTATTGTACCTGACTTATAATTGAGAAAAAAGGCTACATTGCAAAGGAATTTGAAATACCTAAATTACATATTTCACTTTGTATGTATTAATTAAAATAAAAATTCCTATCTCTTCCATCTTCAGTAATGAATGTAAATGACTATTCTTATCTTTCATTAATATTATCTTTTATTAACATCTTTTATCTTTCATTAATATGTACAATAACATTTTAATGATATTTTATACTAGGTTCCTTTTTCATATTTTATATACAATATGCTACAATGTTTTGAAATGTACTCCAACACAACTTTATTGAATTTTAAATATCAGATGTCATTTCTGGCACTTGATAACATTTACTTACACAATCCCTATTAGATAATTTTTTCGCATTATCAATTCTGATATCTACATACTAAGCTGAGGAAGTCAATTAGCCATTTTTCAAATTGCCTGAAAACTAAATGCAGATAATTCCCTTAAATTCTGAGGAATTGGGTGCCTGGATGGCTCAGTGGGTGAAAGCTTCTGCCTTCAGCTTAGGTTATGATCCCAGGGTCCTCGGATCAAGCCCTGCATCAGGCTCTCTGCTCAGCAGGAAGCCTGCTTCCCCTCCTCTCTCTCTGCCTGCCTCTCTGCCTACTTGTGATCTCTGTCTGTCAACTAAATAAATAAAATCTTTAAAAAAAAATTCTGAGGAATTAACACCAAAGCACCAATCATCAAAATATAAACAGAGGAACTTAGTAAGCCTTACCTATAATTGTGTAGTTGTTATATGTCCTTTAGCTAGCAAGTTAATATACTTGAAACAGTGCTAAAGATCTTAGTAGTTATTAAACTAAATAATTGACTTTTGTCTACCTTAGATGTTCTTATTCTTAGACAAGTATTATGACACCTACAAGACAAATGCAAATGAAAATCAGAGAAAATTTTTCAAGATACTACTTACAGTTAATTTACATTTTTTTTAATTTTTTATTTTTTATAAACATATATTTTTATCCCCAGGGGTACAGGTCTCTGACCCTAATTTACATTTTTTAAGAGACTTGAATATTTGACTTTCCAGATTGCCTTTCAGGTGAGGAAAAGGAGTGTACTCCTAAAGGCAGTACAGATAGTACAGATATGGTCTGTGAGTAGTGACTTCTGGGAGTAAGGCAGGAGAGAAATTTTCTACAAAATGGACAGAAAGATTCTAAAACTATCTATTACCAGTGTGAAGAAGGAAAATCTACTCTGTGTTCGAAGGTATTACAGGCACTAGTGAGTGTTACAAAATGAGTAAATATGTATACTTACTGTTATAGGCTGAATTGTGTCTCATTCCAAATTTGTATGTTGAGGTCCTAAACCCTAGTAACTCCAAATATGACCATATTCACATAAAGGACCTTTAAAGGAGGGATCTAGGACATTTCTTTAGCTATTAATGGTGTTCTCTTTATTGGTTACCATTTAGTTAAATACTAAGAATGAAACAGATGAGGACTTTTAAATGGCATTTTATGTGAAATCTGAGATATTTAGAAAGAGGCTTAATTGGAATTTAGACCATTATAATAGAAAATTCCCTGACAGTCTCCTAAGAAGTAGGCATGATATTATGACTTACAAGGGAGATATGAATTAGTGAACTGTTGGCCACCAGTGACCATGTATGGGTTTTCTCGATTCCTCTGCACACACAACATGACTGAGAAATAAATTCTGGTCCTCTAATAGTGCAGGACACAGAAGTCTTAACCTTAGCTTATGTTTAACAAAACAGTATGCTTGCCAATGAGACAGATTTGACAGGATCACCTGACTGTTTAAGAAGAATCAATGAAACAAGATGGGATTGGGAGGGAGACAAACCATAGGTGACTCTTAATCTCACAAAACAAACTGAGGGTTGCTGGGTGGGAGGGAGGTTGGGAGAAGGGGGGTGGGGTTATGGACATTGGGGAGGGTATGTGCTTTGGTGAGTGCTGTGAAGTGTGTAAACCTGGCAATTCACAGACCTGTACCCCTGAGGATAAAAATATATGCTTATAAAAAATAAAAATTAAAAAAAAAAAGAAGGAGAACTGTAATCTGTCCTTCTCACTGGCAAACATCCATTGGTAATCTGCCCATGCAGATACCTGAGCCAGCCAAGCTCCTGTTCCTACGGTGGTCAAAGCTGTGGAGTGGGAAGGATGACATGCTACTGTCTATTTACTCCTTTCCTTGGGGAATTTTGTTTACAGGCTTCCTCTACAGCAATAACAATCAGATTACAAATGAAATCTAATTTTGCTAAATGTTGCCACATAACAAACTACCCCTAACATTTCATGCCTTAAAACAACTATTTTAATTTGCTCAAAATTTGGTGTGTTAGGAATTTGCTCAAAATTTGGTGTGTACTGTCAGAGCACAGTTCTTCCTGATATAATACTTAACTGGGGGCTTCTCTGACCTTTGCCACAGCGGGAAGACAGGGGCAGGGCATCCTCTCCATTGACATATCTGGTGTCTCAGGGCTCTTAGCTGTCTATCTGTCCCTCCACATTGCTTCTCATCCTCCAGGACCTTTCCAGGTGGCACAAGTTACTCCCAGAAGAACAGTTGTGGGGAAGTCATTCTAATATCAAAATTTAGGGCCTCAGAAGTAAAAACTCCAAGACTAGAAAAAACCTCCCCTCTCTTAAGGCCTATATCAGGAAACTGCCAGAGTCACTTCTTCCATAATTTTTTTTGTGAAATTGATCACAAATTCTTCCTAGATGAAATAGAAAGGGAGAGAGATCTCTCTCAAAGGCGGGGTGTCAGACAGTTTGCAGCCATCTTAATTTGCCATTAACTGCTTATCTTCCTAATACACTGGTAAACAGTAAACTGCTAGTTTAGAAACTCAGTTCTAAGCACGGTACAAAGATGCACTGACTTTCCAGGAAAGTAATGTCAAAAGCTTTTAATCTCTAAAAACAACTGATTTGAAAAGCATTACTCTATTTTATCAAGACAAGCTTTGCAAGAAGAAGTCATCTTTTCCTATTTCCCCATTTTTTTAAAATCAGGAATCAGCCAACATTTATTCTGTAAAGTGCTAAATAATTAGTCTTTAAGGCTTTTCTAGTTATAGCCTCTACCACAAATACTCAGCTCTGCTGTTGAAACATGTAAGTAGCTATAGACAATAGGTACATGAATGCGCAAGGCTTTGTTTCAAAATGTTTTTACTAAGAAAAAAAAAAAAAAGAGAGGGCCCCAGAATCTTTATTTAAAAAACATTTGTCTTAGAGGTTGAAAATTGCTGACCTCTGGTATAGAGCATTTAACACTATATAGAGAAACAGTTTTTATACATGCATTAGCATAAGAGGCAAAGACAAACATTTTTCAGTTTGTTGAATGACATCGCTGACTTACTAGAGAACTCTTACACTCAGGTGATTTCACATACAAGTGAATGATTTTAGTTCAAATTGGGTAATTTCTCCTTAAGTAAAACAAGTTCAAAAATAGTTATAACTTTTAAAAATGTGGCCTTTCTTATACTACATTTTGAAGAATTAAACTTCATGATATAATTAAATTATAAAAAACAAAATAACTATAATTACACTAACAATTACAACTACACAAACTTAAATGTGATTATGATGGAATTGTTTTGGTGAGAATCTATAGTATTTATGAGTAAAAAAAATCAATTTCTCATATGGGAATTAAATGACGGGGTAATTAACTATAAATGAAGTAGGTCATTCTTTTAAAACTGGAGACCTCAATCTCAAAACCTTTACTACATATCATGTATATAAAAATACAAAACTCTGGAGAATACAGACAAAGCAAAACTAGAATCTGAATTGTCCTAATATTGTCTTTAATACCTGTAAAATGAAAATCATTGACTTAAAATGGCTTCTAAACTCTATTCTTATTCTTGGTGTTTAGAACTAATTTTTTTTCTAATTCTCACATTGTATTTCTAATGCCTTTCTCATTCATCCAACTAATCAAATATTCATTCAATAAAACCATGAGTGCTTGCTCTGTACCACTGTGTGAAAAGCTCATGATGTAACTTTGAACAATATGGTAAGGACCCTACCCTCATAGGAAAAGAGACAGTTAGATTTGCTCAGGAAGGGAAGTTGAGGTGGGTGTCTGTTAAGGACCCTACCCTCATGGGAGATATTTTCACAGGAAAAGAGGCAGTCAGACTTGCTCAGGAAGGGAAGTTGAGATGGGTTCCTGTTTGAAGGAAGCTTGGCTCTGTCATCAGGCTCTCTCCACTAGTACTCACTGTCATGACATCATTTGCTCAACCTATATGTGATCAGAGGTGTCTCTTCCCATGGTGCTTCCACCATGGATTATCCTAGATATGCCTTCTCTTTTTGCAGTCATCTCATATACTGCTGTCCATGTGTTTCCTGGGACCCCTACTGCCTTTGCCTCTTTGTCTCCGCATTTTTCTTAACCGAAGCACTGGAGTTTGTCCTATTGCCTCTGCCGTAACCATATGCTTTAACCAAATCTAAGACCAAACTGAAAATTACACATGATGCCCTTGTCATAATTCTCCCAAGTAGATAAACTGTGGGATGTACTGTCAGAGCACAGTTCTTCCTGATATAATACTTAATCCTCATCTTTCCCAGTCGAAGTGAAAATATGGTATGAAATTACCTGCCTAGTACATCTACAAGCTATTAATACTAAGATTATTTTTGACTTGAAGTGCATAGTCATTATCTCCATGGATCAGTGGAAAGCTGAACTCTTCATTCCATTTTAACAGAGGATCAATATGTAATAAATGGCTAAAGTGCACCAGAACAAAGGTCAGTAACACAATTTTAAACTAGTTTGATATCATCAGAATTATTACGACTTCAATTGTTACAAATTGGAAATTTTTTTTCATGTAATCTCCACTCTGATCATTATAATATAATCAGAAATCAGATTGATTTGGGAATGTGATTTGATTTCTTAAATCACAGTTTCTTAATCCTTACAAATAACAGGAATAAATTCCACTTCTAGCCAAGATAGAATAACAAATCCAGATTTACTCTTTCTTCTGAAAGAACTAAAAGAAAATTAACAAAACATATAAAATAGCTATTTCCAAGGTTCCAGACATCAGACAATGAAGGACAGTGATCCCTAAAGAAACGAACCAGCAAATACCTAGGATTTCCTCAGCCCAATATATTTTCCAGGGCATAGTCCAAAGAGGTGGAATCCAACTAGAGCCTGGCATATTTCCTGAATATAAGGAGACTGGGGACACCACTGCATCTAGAGCTTTTAGCACAGTGTCAGAGACAATAGAGCGCACAGAGAGAGAACTCCAGATCTTCAATCTTCTCTGAGTATTGACACGAATACTGATTAATGCATGCACATGAGAATCCTACCCAACGCTGGAGAAAAGTTCACCCAAAAGGATTACTGATAACAGTGCCTGACACTCCCTCTTAGTTGTGAATAGCGCCTGTTCTCTCCAGGCATGCTGGAAAAACTTGTAATTAATAGTGCATTGCACAGAATACACAGAAGAATCTTTCCTCAGTAATGGAAGAAAATTAGACTAAGAATGAGCACCATTCTTGTCAAGCATAACAAATCTTAAAAGCAAGACCCTAGATTCAAATTTTTTCCAGTTAATTTAACTAGGTCCCAGAAGGTAAAGAATATATATGAGAATGCAAATAAATCCAACATCCAAAAAAATAGAATTCACAATCACCAGGCATGAAAAGAAATAGGAAAAACTGACCAATAATTGAAAGATAAATCAATAAATAATATATCAACCCATTAAGAAAAGGCAGAAAAATGGGAGAAAGAGAAAAAAGTACAGATGAGATATACAGCAAATAACAGCAAAATGATGATGGATTTAAACCAATCATATTAATAACACATTAGATGACGTACATTAACATTCCAAATAAAAGGCATAGATGGTCAGATTAATTTTTTTTTAAAAAGCACATGTTGATTCACAAACAAAAACAAACAAACAGGCAAACAAAACTCCCACAATCCATGTCTGTAGAAACCAAGGAACTGAAAGTAAAAGGGTAGAAAAACTATAACCTATTATTCCCCTAGAACTACTGTTTTAATTATCAACAACAAATAATAACAATAAATCATTTTAAATTTTGTCTGACTGAAAAATTTCACCGTTTGCATTTACTAGAGAAAATAAATTCTATATTTTAGAACAATAATACAATTTTATTAACATGTAACATCAAACCAGAAGAGTATTGAAATTGTTTTTTTATTATGAAAAGACTTTTTTCTTATCAAATTACCAGCTAGATGATTCAAATTCCTGACTTCATTAAAAACAAAAAATGCAAATTTGTCTTAGAAAGAAAAATGAGATTCCACTGGATGTCTGGCCTCTCCATTCTCTTTCTATGAAGATTGTGCCACTTCTCCCAGCTAAAGGAAACACTTGGAATATCTATGAGTCTTAATAGGGGTAGAAAACAACTTTTTAAGAATGCCTAAACAGTTTGATTGTAATTATGGTTTAACAATTAAGATCTTACATTTCAGTTTAGATTTCTATTCCTCTGGTAAAATAACTTTGGTAAGTATTGCAGCAATGTGGGTTTTTTTTTAAATTTTATTTTTTTATTAATTTATTTATTTTCAGCATAACAGTATTCATTATTTTTTCACCACACCCAGTGCTCCATGCCATCTGTGCCCTCTATAATACCCACCACCTGGTACCCTAACCTCCCACCCCCCCATCACTTCAAACCCCTCAGATTGTTTTTCAGAGTCCATAGTCTCTCATGATTCACCTCCCCTTCCAATTTACCCCAACTCCCTTCTCCTCTCTAACTCCCCATATCCTCCATGCTATTTGTTATGCTCCACAAATAAGTGAAACCATATGATAATTGACTCTCTCTGCTTGACTTATTTCACTCATTGAGATATCACCTTACACCAGTTAGAATCACCTTACACCAGTTAGAATGGCCAAAATTAACAAGACAAGAAACAACATGTGTTGGAGGGGATGTGGAGAAAGGGGAACGCTCTTACACTGTTGGTGGGAATGTAAGTTGGTGAAGCCTCTTTGGAGAACAGTGTGGAGATTCCTCAAGAAATTAAAAATAGAACTTCCCTATGACCCTGCAATTGCACTCCTGGGTATTTACCCCAAAGATACAGATGTTGTGAAAAGAAGGGCCATCTGTATCCCAATGTTTATAGCAGCAATGGCCACGGTCGCCAAACTATGGAAAGAACCAAGATGCCCTTCAATGGACGAATGGATAAGGAAGATGTGGTCCATATACACTATGGAGTATTATGCCTCCATCAGAAAGGATGAACACCCAACTTTTGTAGCAACATGGACAGGACTGGAAGAGATTATGCAGCAATGTTTACAGCTGGGAAAGTATTTGCCACTGACTGAAAAATACAGGACATGAATTCAAGCACTTGTGATGTTTAGAGCTCTGTTCCTCATTGAGAATTCTAAAAACAGTAATCATCACTATTGGGAAAAGACTGAATAGTTTTAACAATAAAAGTTTACACAAATACACATTTCATAAATGTGTTATAAAGATAATTTGATTTGAATTCAGACTTTTAATCATAATTGTGACTGTTGGGTTCTTACAGATAGAATATATTTGTGTTATGATATTTGTACTTCAATGAACGAAAAATATCTGTATAGTTTCAAAATATTTTCTGGACAGAATGATCTTTATGTTGCAGCAATAATGTTACTTATTTCAAGTTTGCAATCGCTAAATTTTTATCCAAATGAGGGATGTCATTTATAAATAAATCTATTAAAATTTTCCTGTGAAAAGTATTTATTCTTTGTGAAAAATGTTTATGTATTATCTCAAACAAAACATGTATCTAAATGTTGGTATCTTTCTTTGAATACAGTCTTTTAAAATTTAATAAAAATTGCTACCATTCATATATTACAAGGTTTATATATCACTCAAATAATCTTTACAATCACACATTTTGTACAAGAGAACATATATTTAAATACAAAATCTGCCTCCACCACATTGCTTTTAAGGGGAGAGGTAAGACTCCAGCTCATTCCTTCCTAATGTTCAAGTTTATGATCCTTCATCTCACCATGTTTCTTCCCCATATAGAAGAGCTCAAATAAAATTCCATGAAATTATATGGACGGACATTTCTCCCAGAAGTAAAATAAAAGTATCTTACCTAAAAACTAAGGAATATGCTATATACAATCCCCTCAGAAAGATTTATAATATACATTAATCTATAATATTTTTCAGAATACTGATTTTTCAACTCCTTCCCTTTCCATTTAAGTGTGTCCAAATTTATTTGAATGTAGCACTCTTCCTTAGGTTTTTTTTATTGTTATTTTTACTGTCCTAGAACTTATTAACTTCACAAAGAAGTAGTACTGTCTGACTTGCTCCCATGTATAGGAAAGGATGACCTACACCAAAGACTTTCAGCATCAGCTTTACCCCATTACTTTTTGAGAAGCCATTCAAAGCAATGTTTTGCTTTCCAATATGAATGTCTATAACTTCAGGATATTAAAAAAGAAAGCTATGGGGTGGCAGGGTGGCTCAATGGGTTAAGCCTCTGCCTTCAGCTCAGGTCATGATCTCAGGGTCCTGGGGTTGAGTCCTGCATAGGGCTCTCTGCTCAGCGTGGAGTCTGTTTCCCTGCCTCTCTCTATGCCTGCCTCTCTGCCTAATTGTGATCTCTGTCAAATAATTAAATAAAATCTTAAAAAAAAAAATAAAGAGAAAGCTACAGAGAACATAACATGTTTTTGGGAGAGAAACCTATTGTCATAAATCATCTAAGACCCATCTTTTTTCCTTTTTTTCCAGCACCTCTGGGTTAAGTACAGAGTAATTGGGCATGCCCATACATATGACCATACAATTGCCCTTTACGTATTCACTGAATTCCACAGACAACCACCATGGTAAACTGAGCCATCTATCACCCAAATAGTTTTTTTCTTTCCCCTTCTTTTAATTCTAAGAAAAAGAGAAAAGTCTCATTTATTACAGATAGTACCAAAGTAAGAAAGAAAAAAGACCTATGAATTATTGTCTCATTGAACAGCAAAAACACAGGGAAATTATTTCAATAGACTGAGACTTCAAAGATTTTGTGAAAAAGTCTAAAAAGCAGGCATTGGAGAAAACATGAAATTGCAAAGTTTCTCGTTCACCTGGTATCACATTTAGTAAAATTTAGTTTATTGCATCCAAATACTCTTCATGATACCATCAGTAACCTAGAGACCACCACAGAGTTCCTAGACTCTCAGTTCTTATCATTCTGATTTGTTTTCATTGAAATGCATTTCATTTCCCAAGGGTCTCCTTCCTTTTCCAAGAAATGTCATACTGCCGAAATTGTTTTATCCTCCTTTAGGAAATCTTAACTGGGGAAAGAGAAGACCTGACAGTGGGTTTGGAAATTATGGCTGTCTTCAAACACTCAAATACTGCTGGGTGCTTCTCGGCACAGATATAGACTAAGGAGACAAAGTTAGAAAGAAGCATTCTGACTCCAAGTAAGAAGGCAACCTGATTCTTGCATTATTTTTCTTTAAGCACATTGTTAGGTGCATTACCCATATTCCATCATTTAACGTTCCAATCACTTAATCATGGTCTATATATTATTACACTTTAATCACTATGGTAATACTTACCTAAGGAATAAATTAAAAAGTTGTACCTCAAACATGTAGTTTAGATGCCCAAGATGATATAACAAGAGTTGAGTCTGGGACGCAATACGACTGCTTGATTCTAAAGTCCACTATTTATTTCACTGCACCCAGGTACTTCCCTCTGGACTGCATTCTATTCTGTGAAATACCAATCAGCTGATGCTGTTGTTTCTTTCAAGTCTACAGAAAATAACCAAAGCCCTTTGTATTAATTCAGTTAATATAGTCCCCTCTCTGAATAATTGTTTTAAAAGTCTCCAAAGGATACATATTTTAATAATAATGCTTATTAGGATTTAGAAGGAAGAAAGATTTTCTAAAACTTTTTTTCCATTATTTTTAGAGATTATGTTTCTTGGTAGAGATGAATTAAGAGACTATCTGAAGCCACTTTTTACTTCCATGGTCAATAGTTTACCTGTTCCACTTAAATATTACACAATAATTTTATGCTTCAATCAGGAGAATAATCCAGTCCCATTAGCTGTCATTATGAACTGCTTTTAGCATTTAATCCATTCCTTCTCATAAAAAAAATACTTTTCCTTTTCACAGTTTTTAGGTTATAATAGCTGGAGTCCCATGTCTTTGCTCAGTGCAGTTCAAGCTGTAGTAACCTAATCCCAGGAATTGCTCAATGGCCCTTTAATGGCATTCAAAAATTTTACAGCAGTATTTGTTCAAGTTAAAATAAACCACAAAAATTCCACATTTACCAACAACTGTTTTTCCACAGTGCTGTGATTTTTCCACGAATTATCAAAATAAGATAATTTTGCATTTAATACTTTGATAAATAATCTTAATAGTTCTATAAATTATACATTTATATAGACATTAAAAAGAATATTGGACCAATTATGTACAAATTAAATTATGCTTAAAGTACTTTGATTAAATATAAAGAAGCAAGCACACTTTGTACTACCTTATCAATCTTTAGTTGTTGATTAAAGATAGCAAATGGAATTGGTTGGTTTTTGGTAAAAGAACAGCTTGCTTAATCTAAACATGTAAGTTTGCTATACACTATCTATAACTCTAAACTCCAAGGACAGTTCAGGAGGATAGGCTGACAATTCACTTGAGTTTGAAAGTCCATCCATAAATCCTCCACTATAACTTCAAATAAAATATGAATCGCACCATCTAAACAGATTGATTATACCATCTGGCAATTTGTATGGCTTTAATCATAATCTTAGAAAAAAAAAATAATCAAATGACAAGTGAATTGACCTAATAATTATAACCACATAAACAGAATATATAAATGTGTACATAAATTGCCCTTAAAATTCAAATTTTCTTGAAGATCAAAAATGTGTATCAAATATTATTATTATAATAATCATGTGAGTATGTCTGTTTTTATAATAATTATTATTTTGAGTATTTGAGTATTATTTTGAGTACTGTTACTTGAGTATTTATTTGCTTTATTCAGGGTGCACATCAAGGTACCAGGGAACTTCAGATGAAGTATATTATATATGCTACATTAATTGAACTATGAATTCCAGATTCACCATCTGATAGGAATAGGTAGGGTACCTCATCTTAGCTATGCAACTATGTAATACACATATATGAAGTTTCAAATCTAGGAAATTGTCTTACATAAATGCAAATGCATAAATTACTTTAATCTCTCAAAGATAAGTAGGCTAGGGGAAAAAAAAAAGTCAAGTACACTAAAAATAATACCAATATTAAAGAGGGCATGTGAGGTGATAAACACCAGGTATTATATGCAAATGATGAATTATTGAACTCTACATCTGAAACTAATCATGTTCTATATGTTGGTTAATTAAATTTAAATTAAAAAATATAACCTGTTAGTTTAAAGAAAGTTGATAATTTTTTAAGTAGCAGATAAAATACAGGTTTTTTCACCCACAATATTCATAGGAATTATCAAGAATCTTAGGTTATAGGTAGAAATAGGAAGATGGTGGCAGAGTAGGAGGATCTAGGCTCACCTCACTGCATGAATACAACTAGATAACTAGAAAATCATACTAAATACCCCAGGAATTAACCTGAAGACTGACAGAATAAACTCTGCAACTAATGGGAGAGAAGGGGCAATACTGAAGAAGATAGAAAGTGCAGAGACACAATTTGGGAAAGAAATGGATCACAGCCACTGTGATGGGGAGGAAACTGTGAACTTTTGGGACTTCATCAAGATAAAAGCTTCCAAATAGCAAAGGAAACAGCCAACAAAACAAAGAGGCAACCACAGAATGGGAGAAGATATTTCCAAATGACACTACAGATAAAGGGCTGGTATTCAAGATCTATAAAGAACTTCTCAAACTCAGCACCCAAAAAACAAAGAACCTACTCAAGAAATAGGCAGAAGACATGAACCGACACTTCTTCAATGAAGACATCCAAATGGCTAAAGAACACATGAAAAAATGTTCATCACCATTTGCCACCAGGTAAATTCAAATCAAACCATATGGAAATACTACCTTACACCAGTTAGAATGGCAAAAATGGACAAGGCAAGAAACAACATCACTATGTTGGAGATGCTGTAGAGAAAAGGGAACACTCTTACACTGTTGATGGGAATGCAAGTTGGTGCAGCCACTTTGGAGAACAGTGCAGAGGTTGCTCAAAAAAAAAAATAAATAAAAATAAAAACAAAAATAGAGCTATCCTATGACACAGCAATTGCACTACTGTGTATTTACCCCAAAGATAAAAATGTAGTGAAAATAAGGGCTACATGCATCCCAATGTTCATAGCAGCAATGGCCGCAATATCCAAACTGTGGAAAGAACAGAGATGCCCTGCAACAGATGAATGAATAAAGAAGATGTGGTCCATTTATACAATGGAATATTTCTCAGCTATCAGAAAGGATGAACACCCAACATTTGCATCAGCATGGGCGGGACTGGAGGAGATTATGCTAAGTGAAATAAGTCAAGCAGAGAAAGTCAATTATCATATAGTTTCACTTATTTGTGGAATATAATAAATGGCATGGAAAACATTAGGAGAAGGAAGGGAAACATGAAGAGGGCAAGGGATCAGAGGTGGAGATGAACCATGAGAGACTATGGACTCCAGGAAACAAACTGAGGGTTTTAGATGGGAATGAGTGGGGGGATGTGTTAGCCTGGTGATGGGTATAAAGGAAGGCGTGTGTTGCATGGAGTGCCGGTTGTTAGACAATGAATCATGGAACACTACATCAAAGACCAAGGATGTATTGTATGGCGGCTAATGTAACAATAATTTAAAAAAAAAAAATGAAAAGCAGCTCCTATGTCCTAAGATTCTGTTATCCCTATAGGCAATCATTGTACTTACTTCCACTTAGGTGTAATTGTTAGTGCTGTTAGCAGACTGTAAAGATAAAAAGTTGTTGCTTTGAAGCTATACAAGAAAATTTAGTAGCTCTGTTTATGATTCACAGAATATTCTGTTTTCAGACCTCCTGCATGATTGACTACAGTGCACATGGCATGATAAATAAGGAAAAACAATAGAGTCAACAAATGAAAAAGTCAGATTTGATTCACATATGCATCAGGATGAAATCTGCTCCCAATATTTCAGAATAGTTTTATGCTAAGAGATATTGCACTTGGATTGAGTGCAAGTGCAATATCTTGGCTTAAGCATTATGTTATCATCTTGCTCCATTGACATAATTGCAATTATCCACCAAATACAAAATCAGTTCAATAAATCACTGAGTAGGGGTTCCTGGGTGGCTCAGTGGGTTAAGCCTCTGCCTTCAGCTCAGGTCATTGTCCCAGGGTCCTGGGATTGAGCCACACAGCAGGCTCTCTGCTCAGTAGGGAGCCTGCTTCCTCCTCTCTCTCTGCCTGCCTCTCTGCCTACCTGTGATCTCTGTCTGTCAAATAAATAAATAAATATTTTTTAATAAAAAATCACTGAGTAGCTTTCATGTGCAAAGAACTATATCAGAGAAGCAGATAAGGCAGACTTTTAGAAATGGCAGAGAGCTCTGCATTGTAGTAGTTTACAATTCTTTTCCAGTGAATAACAACCACAGTTGCCCCCAAATCAGAGTAAAGCACATTTGTATCTTTGTGTGGAGTCATTGGTCATCTATTCACTCCTCGTTTTTGGTTATAGCATGGAAAATTGAGGGTTCCCTTCAGTTTTAGGGGATATAGTTCATTTATCAAAAGAAAGAGAGGAAGAAAAAAAGAAAAAGAGAAAACTAGTGGGTTGGCAAGTATAGAGTATGCTCTCAATGCATTGGACACCCCACAGGACCTAATACAACACGTTATTCACTAAAGAAGGAAACATAAATTAAATATATACTATTGTCCTTGCCCTCAATTTGCAAGGACAATTTGAGTCATTAATCTCCTGTTCAAAATAAGATTTGTTCTTCAATGCATCTTGTCTAACATTGCCATTGAATGAATGAGAAAACACATCTCTTGGTGGCAGTGATGGGTGGGGAAGAATGGTAGAAGACTTAATTGCCAGGGAGCAGAATATTAGACAATCAGCATCAAGTCTGGATCTGGGTCTCTTAACTACGTAGTAGACTCACCTGTCTATACAGAACACTGCCTCTAAGAGCTTAAGTCACAGGAAATCATCATCAATGATGGAAGCCCCACAGGCTCCAGATGTCCCAATATGTAGTCCACTGAGAAAGAAAACAAAACACTAACACAGCCCAATCCTTAGTTTACTGAGCAAATTAGAACTGAAATCTTCCCAAAGGAAATAGCTGAAGAAATACACAAAGCATACCTGGTATGAGACCGCTATATACTGCTATTCCGATGGGAACAGAGCTTGGTGGATTGGGCATTAAGGGAGGGGGCACAATTCCTTTCTGAACTAAATTCCAAAACAGTCACCCAACAATCAGAATGATGCTAATGAAAATTTTCAGTTTAAACTTGGTAAAATGAACCTTCTTAAAGTAAAAGTCCCTCCCATGTTTGGGATGTGATAGCATCTGATATGAACAGTGACAGTAGCTTTCTAAACTAATTCATTCCCATCACCTGCTTCCTAAAGTCATCAGTCACTGTCAAGGCAAGTTTTACACTTAACCATGGCATATACCATATCTGGATACCAGATGTAGCATTCACAGACATCCATCAACATACATCTAAAAATTAGAAGAAACCATTCTCCTTTTGCTGTAAAACTGCCACATATCATTTATTATTTTGTTTAGTTTTAATTTTATTAGGAATTTAAGCCAACATTTTATATTTATTTTGCAGGGTATTTCCCTGCCTCCACCTTTTGGTAAATCTCATATCCCATAGCTTTTGTCAGCACTAGAACAGATTATAAAATATTAAAAAACAACAAAATCAAAACAGTGTGAGATTAAATAAAGGCCAATACCATATAATTTCACCTATATGTGGAATCTAAAAAACAAATCAAAAGAAACACTCATAAATACAGAGTATAAACTGATGGCTGTCAGAGGGGAGAGGTGTTAGGGGGGTGGTGAAAAGAGGTAGAGATTCCAGTTAAAAAATGAAGTGGTAAGGATATCAATTACACCATAGGAAATAGAGTTGGTAATAACATAATAACTTGGTATAGTGACAGAGGGTAAATATACTTTTTGTGATGAGCATTTTCTACACCTGAAACTAATATAATACTGCTTGTCAGCTATACTTCAAAAAAGAGAAAACACTGTAAGATTTTACACATATTTTAATATATACAAAGATTTTCAAAAGGTACTGACCATTTATCCAGAAATTTTCTTGGTGATAAGATGTCTTAAAATATAAATTTTTCAGATAACTAAATTTAACTTGTTTAAATATCAGTTATTAAAGTTTTAAACTATTTTTTATGAAACTACCTCATAGTGACACTTGATATTCTTGGGCATTGTATCCTAATACTTTTGTAAATCATAATATTTTCAGCTGTCTAATGAATAATTACTATGTCAGTGTGACAAGGTATATTATGTAGCAGAATTTTGTGTGCAATTTTTAAATTTAGCAATGGATATTGGGCCGTGTTGGGTAGTCTCTTAATTTTTAGTAAAATATAGTCTCTTAGTTCTACTACTTTCCTTCACACATTTGTCTTGCAGTATGATTAAAATTTGTGCTGAAAACTGCAAATAATTACAAGATGCTGATCTCAGGTTTATGTTCAAATCAGGTATTCTACACCTGTTAAAAACAAAAGAGTTATCTTGGTTTGTTCAATTATCTCTTTCAAATATGTCTGATTTTCGGAATCATTGATCTCAAGAGTTGAAATTGTAAGAAGATAACCCATAATTTAATGTGTTTACTCCCAAAACACATGACATACAGAAAAATTTCAAAGAAAATAGCATTTTGCGGGGGAGAAGTTATAAGAATTCAAAATAAATCTCATTAGTGTGGAACACAATTGAAAGACTATGAGAACAAGGTGACCTGAGAGCATGTATATTGTTAAATGACCTAAAAATGTAGTTTTCAAACTTCCATAAGAAATGAGGATAGTTATAAAGATCTCAGTAATACATCAAAATAATTGTCAAGGCTTTATTAAGCAAGTGGTTAAATGCAGATAGCATAGTGGTTAGTAATAGGAGTTCTGAGACAAAATAGATAAGAGTGGAAATACTGGCTTCAACACTAACTAGCTGTATCATTTTGAATAGTAAACATATTCAAAATGATACAACCAATTAGTGTTGAAGTCAGTATTTGCACTAAATCTCAGTTCCCTTATCTAAAATGGGGATACAATTACAAATAAACAGTAAGACTAAATAAAAAAATAAATGAGATAATACATGTAAGATGATTAGAACAGAGGATGGGCCATAATCTACATTCTGACACTCATTAACATAATGGTGTATGTGTTTTACCTTATACTGTTTCAGTATCGTAATTTAATGTTGGAAAATGTGTAATCAAAGTACTAAATGGTATGGCACAATCATATGTCAGGTTACCTAGACTTAAGGAAAGCGAAGGTCCTTTGTTGCAGGCTGAAAGATCTGTATATAAGGCTTATTCCACACATATGAATAGATGAATAAGAACTTGGCATCTATCACTACAAATACTTAGGATCACACATTCTCCTTGCCTACTGACTTAGTTACTTGGTATTTGTCACCTGGAAACAGTCCTGGTTCTCAGACCAAATCAGCATTATCAGAATCTCAAAATGACCAAGAGAAGGGAAGCATAATTCTCCTAAGCCCTGTCTGTTCTGGAGATGATAATTTAATCCCAATTTTAAATACAAACTATGCCTGCTAATAAAAAGTAGGAAATATAATATTGGCATTAACACCAAATACTCCTTGCAGTCTGATATCTCCATAAGCAATAGCTTTTAAGATCTGTATTCACTTGGCAGCAAATGCAGATATCCCATGTTTTTAATAACTAGCAAATAAGTAATGAGATGCCTTTTTGAATAGTAGCCTTTCAGGAGCAGGGAAATCACTAAAAGTTATACAAATACCATAGATTTATATGATCCTCATATCTTTGGAGGACTAGTTTACTTTCTTGACTAGACAATGCTGGGGAGAACATTATGGGTTTTAGGAAAAATTATAACCTTTTGAGGTTATCCAAGCTTATGTTATTATTTATATGACTTATATATTATTGTTAAAATTTGTTAAAATAATTATTTTTACTTATTTGACAGGTGATTGCTATTGTCACTTTTTCTTTCAATAAATCAATAAAATCAAAATTAAAACCATGTGAATACTAAAGTACTATATCAAATATTGAGACTCTCTTTGGTCTACAAAAATATATTTTAATAAGGACTTGATCACTCAAGGATAATTACTGGAGTCAATAAAACTTGACCTAGAATTCTGTACTTTGGAAGAAATTATGAATCTGTGAATAGCATAATAGAAAGAAGAAAGAGAATAATTATGATGATATCTGTTTCACATGCATTAACTTTATTAATTTGTGATATGGTATGCTTACATCTTTTTGTCAGATAAGGGAACAGAGGCTCAAAGAATTTATATCTTGAAAAAGGCATATTACAAGTAAGTGGTCAAACCAGAAACAACTCTTGAAGTGAAGTCCATTAATCTTAATCATAAGATAAATTTCATCACCCATAGATTTGGTTGAGGAAGAATTCCAGTGTGTATGTGACAGAATTAAAGTGAAGAACATAAGACTAAAGCATCTCTAGATTTATGCATAAAGCCAGGTTTTAACTATTTGCATTGGAAAATAAGAATCCAATCATCTCAAAGCAATGGAGAATCTTGTGAACAGCGATTTACCCTCCATGGCTCTCCCCAGTCACTGATGCTCTCCATTTACAGGCCCTGCTTAAGACAGATTTTGAGTTAATTTAGAACAGATATTCATTATTTTTACCCTATTAGTGTGTTAAGAAGGGATGGTACTGCCACAGACATGCATCTTAAGT
This sequence comes from Mustela nigripes, assembly GCF_022355385.1. Lineage (NCBI taxonomy): Eukaryota > Metazoa > Chordata > Mammalia > Carnivora > Mustelidae > Mustela > Mustela nigripes. Next base: position 124,754,933 of record NC_081560.1, read on the forward strand.
ACTTGAAGAAAACCTGAATCCTATCATGTTCATAGCTTCAAGAATTTATTTTTTAATCTAGTATGATAATACTTCATACAACAAAATGGAAATTAAACTGTATTTGAAGTTAGGTGATCCAAGTTTGAATCCTGGTCCCCATAGTTACTAGCTAAATGACCTATAATAAGTTATTTATGAAAGCAGAGATTATGAATATAAGAAGTTTGGACATAATTCTGGACACCTTATAGTTACCCAAAGTACAGCTACTGTTAAATTTAAGTAGTAACTGGACATGTGCATCAGTTTCTGCATCTAGAAATCAGATTCCCCAAGTGGTGCATGATTTCTGCCACAGATTCCAACCTATTCAATGAATATCATGGAATTTTTTTTTTCTTTCAAGCCTACCATTATGGTTAAATTGCAATCTGGTCCTCATATGCTCTATCATCTTTTATATATATACTCTGTTCTGGTTGCCTATAGCTATGAAATGAATAGCACTGAACTTTTGTGGCATAATATAACATCCATTTAATTGTGATCTCAATTTTATCAAACAAGAATTTAGGCAAAATGCAGCAAATATAGCTCATCTCTGTTCCATAAAACCCAGGTTCTCAATTAGGGTGGATCTAGTGGCTGGAGATGGCTGTCTTGTGTCTCAGACCTACAGCTTTGTCTGTTGTTTAGTTTCTGCCATTCTTCTCCATATCTTTGGCCATATATGTTGTGCTCTGGAATGCCCATGACTATTTCTTATCTCACACGCCTGGTGCCTGGCCTGGAATGGTTGAGCTACCTATGGCTGACCAGGTATCCTGCTCTCTCCATTGCCTCCCCATATAGCTAGCTGGGGTTCCTCACAGCCTGTTATCTTAGGGCATCCGATTTCTTACATTGATGCTGACTTCTCCAAGAGTGAGCATTTCAAGGAGGCAGATGAAAGCTGGAAAGTATACAAAAGAGAATTCTGCCTCATTCTTTTGATCAAGCTAGTCACTAAAGCCAGCCTCCAAACTCAAGTACAAAAGTAATAAAGAAATGTCTTATTTGTAACTTCCCCAGTATGTTAGGACTACTTATCAGAAACTATGGCAGGCCTTGGTGATCTTTCCTGTCTGATAATTTATCAGACAATATTAAGTCAACTTGCCAAGAGATACCATCTTTCGGCCTTTTGCATGTTTTGATTATTAAAATGAAAATTTCCAGTTATGTGGCCTTAGGCATGTTGTCTGACCAATAGAAATGACATTTTTCTTATCTGTTATTGAGGACAATAGCAAATATTCCAAAGATTGATCTAGATTAAAGATTATGCCTGGCACATATCGAGCACTCAATAAATGACAGTTGCTATTTTCACCATTACACACATTAGAACATGGACAGGACTGGAAGAGATTATACTGAGTGAAATAAGTCAAGCAGAGAGAGTCAATTATCATATGGTTTCACTTATTTGTGGAGTAAAACAAATAACATGGAGGACAAGGGGAGATGGAGAGGAGAAGGGAGTTGAGGGAAATTGAAAGGGGAAGTGAACCATGAGAGACTATGGACTCTGAAAAGCAATCTGAGGGTTTTGAAGGGGCGGGGGGTGGGAGGTTGGGGAAATCAGGTGGTGAGTTTTATGGAGGGCACAGATTGCATGGAACACAGGGTGTGGTGCAAAAAACAATGAATACTGTTATATTGAAAAGAAATAAAAAATTTTAAAAAAACAAAAGTCAGCTGTTTTACCAGCAAAAACAAACAAACAAACAAACAAACAAACCATATATTTTTATAGTACATGACTGTCTTGCTAAACCAAGCCTATGTTCCTTACACCTCTTTAGTCATTTCATGTCAGCTGACTTAGCTCTCACCACAAAGGTCAATTCCATGGATTAGTAGTTCCTAACTACCTATCAATCCAGATTCTTCCAAATTCTTCCTCACCAACACATTTTCTTAACTCAGACCTGAATTATAGAAGCACACCTTACATGCTCATCATTTTTCCGGGAGTTAGAAAGAGCAGTGTGGACTGTTATCTGGTGCTCCTGCAGAGTGAGGCTCTACCCTGCTCTCACCCAAATGAAAGATAATTTCAAGTTGCGCAGCTATCCCTGGTATGTTAACCACCCACATTTAAATTTAAATTATATACAGAGCTTGGGGTGTTATTATAAACTAGCAACATTTTCCCCCTTATATATACACCAAAGTTTGTTATTTTTCTGTATCCATTCAACTCAATCCCTAAAAGAGGTTCATTCTGAGAAAGTTCAGGAAAGAAGCAATGCCCACCTTTGTATGTCATTCTTTGATCAGGATTATGGAAAAAGATCTCAATTCTATGATAGCTATACTCAAAAATGCCTGAACATTAGAGCAATATCCTTGATTTTTTAAAACATATTTGTCTATGTAAAGACCTATAAAAGGGTACTGCTGATTTAGTATTAAGTGTTTTCATTCTTCGTGATTTTGTTATATTGAAGAATTTGTGAGTAAATTTCTTGAGAACAGCTCTTCTACTCCTCTTCCCTGAGGTCATATTTTGATAACTGTATGTATGTGTATACTATATATATATGCAAATATATTTATGACAGTCTAACTGGGTTATCATCCTTATCAGTGAATGGATGTAAGTAGAAAATGAAACATTAATAACATTTAAATTTAAAGGTTTTAAAATGACCAAGCCAATACACCTGAAGATAACATTTTCAGGTCTTCTTTGTATGGCTATGTCAATCTAGTCCTCTACATAATAAACTCATGTGAGTTAAAGAACTAAGCAATAATTCATATATCTCATTAATTAACCATTACTATTTAAGTATTTTTAAAAATCCGTTATGTACTGGGATTTAATGCCTAGATATAAAGGCCCGGAATTACTTTAACATATATTAATTGCACTTGGCTAATACTGTCTATGTGCTTGCTGGCCCTTTACAAACCTGTTTAGAAAGAAATATCTAAGGAATGGGCTGTATTCAATGCAAATAAAATTATATTAATCTCAAATAATATTACTAAAATTTACTTTATGCATAATTTTTATATAATTTAAATGCCTCTCAAAGAATGGATAACTGCGTACACTTTGGAAGAATCTTGAATGACTGAATTATAAGCTTGTGGCACAACTCTAGCTAGGTAACTCAATACTGTCCATTTTTTATTTAGTTTCAAATATTAAGAGATTGCTAGAAATACATTATCTCATGTGAACTTTGACAACTCTCTACCTGTAAATGCATGCTCCTCTTTTATCTAAATTCAATTTAATAAAATATGATCATTATATATAGAATGAATTTTTACTTCCTTCACTTATCTTACTGTACTCTTTCAACCCTTTTGGCATTTATGTCTCTTCCTATATAACTGAGTTAATGGTGCATATGGACCTAACGATCATAGAGCACAACAATCTGATGAGTCAGATATCCTTATTAGGTCCATTTCACACATTGGGAAATAGAATCACAGAGAATATATATAACTTGCTCAAGTCACTATAGTGACTTAGTTTCCTACTGTTGCCAAAATATAATTACCACAGCTTAAAACAACACTTACTAATTATCCTGTAGTTCTGTAGGTTAGAAGTCTGACATGGATCCCACTGGGCTAAGTCAAGTTTTAACAGGGCTGTGGTCCTTACTGGAAGCTCTGGGAAAGAATCAAACTCCAAACCCATTCCAGTTGTTCAGTTCCTTACACTTGTGGAACTTAGTTTTTTTTTTTTTTTTTTTTTTTTTTTTTTTTTTTTAGGTCCTTGATTCCTGATTGACTACCATCCAGGGGCCTGTCTGCTCCTAGAGGCTGTCATTCTTTCTCATGCCTTCCATGAGCTTCTCTAATCCTCACATGGGATCCTTATTGCTCAGAACCATCAGAGGTGCTTCAAATCTTTCTCAAGCTTAGAATTTCTCATTCCTTCTCTGACTACAGCCAGAGAAAATTCTCCATTCATTTGATTAGATTGGGTCCACCGAGACGTAGGATAACTGTCCTATTTAAGGGCCTAGTTAAGGAACCTTAACTACATCCAGAAAGTCCCTTCTGTATATCATGTAACCTACTCACAGGTTCCAGGGAATATGCGTGGACATTGCTGGGAAGGCCTTATTCAGCCTGTATTATTATTATTATTATTATTTGATTTCTATATTGGTTCAGCTTCATCTGCCCTGATAGGCCACTTAAAAGTAATTTACTGTAGCAAAATTAATCTATTCCAATGTATTTAGCAGCAAGATTCTAATCTAAGAGATTACAACTACATAAGAATGATAATCTAGATAGGCAGCTTTCCTATGCTCATCATTCTGTTCACCTTACACATTTTCCCAGAAAAAGTTTCATATATGGAGCTGTGTGAGAAGACACAAAAAGGAAAGAGGCAGCCACTCCTTAATCAAAAGGCTACATCCTAAGATTTCCTCCACCTTTTTCTGTTTTGGTATATCTTAAGTAGGGAGAGGAATAGTATGAACTTTCTCATCAACATTCTGATAATTAAATACATTTCTTATTCCATGCATTTGTCCTAAGTTTTATCATTATAGACTGCTATACCAGGTGTCATTCACTCAATTACTCTTTCTCAACGACTGTTGGAGAATTATTTGATAATGAACCACTGAGGTATAAAGCTCTTTCTTTATATAACTATTAGTCATGAATAATGATTTACAAACCTACAGGAACCCATCCCAATTAATAATCTTATTCATTCTTGGTTTATAAATTATTCACAGAAGGCATGCTAATTAATTCAACCTGAGTGATCATCAGAAATAAAATTTTGAGCTAGCTTATGGGGTTCCTTACTATGTTTTATTCATTCTATTGACAAGGTCTGAGAGTGGATGTTAATGAAGCCAAAAAAGAGACATACCTAATGGGAAAAGGATGTGAGAAGGAATAGAATGCATATAAAGACAGATGGGGACAGGATTACCAAGGAAATGGTGATCAATTAACACCCATGGAATTTCTGCATGTTTAAGACAGTAACCAGTAAATAGCAAAAAAAAAGAGGCTTATTTCAGAATTTGTAAAGCAGAAATTTTCTCTTAGCATTTCAGTTATAGTACCTTAGTTTTCAAGGCATTTTTTCCCTCTTGAATTAAGTTCTGGGAATTAAATATTTTTTCCCCACCTAATGTCTTTTTTATCAGGTGTCTAGTAAGTTCTTAGGAAAGAAATGTTGTAATATACATTGTGCAACTATGGAATCTCCAATTATGGACTCTCCAAATTTCTAAGAGTCTGTAAGAGATTTTGAATATCTGAGATAGTATCTAAAAATGCATGTGTGTTATGTTTATGTCAAATAATCTTTGCTTTAAAGTATAATAATGGAGTAAGCAAAATCCTCTTACATGGCACTTCATCAGGGGTCCAGAAAAAAAATTATTTATGTCATTAAAACTCTGCTTCTAAGTCTGAGCTACTGGGCTTAGACTTAACTTTGTTGGATCTACCAAATCGCTTTCCTATCATTGTTGGATCCTATGGTATATTCCTATAGGATAGAGTTGCTGCACTTTGTTTTAAAAGGATCCATGACATATCTCAGGATGTTGTGTATCCAAGTCACCAGAATAGCCCAGAAAACAAGCCAGCCTTCTATAGTGGAGTATGTACAACACTTTAGATTCAGCTGAAATTGATGGAAAGAAGTACAAATACAAATGTGATAAATAAACAAAATCTTTTATGACCCATAGTAGATGGTAGCTGTACCCAAAGATGGTCAGAACATAGCAGGAAAGCATCTGGAAGTAAACAGGTCATAATTCACTTCGAGTAGAATCATCAGTGTTTGGACAAACAGATGAGTTCTGGTTACACATCCTCAGGATTGAACTCAAAAAAAAGGAGAAGAAGGGAAAGCAAGTCCAATTCCCTATGCTTTAAAGGACATAGGACAAAGTTCATTTAATTCCAGGAGAAGAGATAAATCAGGTAGACTAGGTGCCAACTTGGTGCTAATCATCTTAGGTCCCCAGGTCTTCATATGTTGTGTCTCTGCCAGAGACTGGGTCTAAACATTATAGGAAAGTGGATTATCAAAGGTGGAAACCAAAACCTCCAACTTGGCAAACAAGACCATTTATAAAGGTTATTGTAATGGTTCTCAAATTAAGCATGTCAGAGTGATGGCATATGAATGGCTTTGAGAAAATGAAGGTTCTGGTTCACCACCCAAAGTGCCCTGTTGGATTGTTTTTATAAAGCATCAATATCATCTGAAGATCATACTTTGGAAAAATGCTTAATGGTTAGGACTTAGTCCTTGGAAACAGAGTCATAATTGTGTATCAATATCTTCATATCCTAGCTCTATGACTTGAACAAGTTACTTAAATTTGCTAAGTCACAGCTTCACAGAATACAAAGTTAATGAAGACTGTCATAAGGATTAAGTGAAAGTGTCACATAATACATATTCAGTATTTGCTCATAGAAAATGAGCCCTCATTCCAGTTGGTAAAATTAAGGATGTCATTTAGTTTTAACAATTAACAAAATTTCACAATTTGATTTAAACATTAGACCAAGGGAATTTTGTCATTGGGAGTAGTTTAATAAAGCAAATATGAAAGCTTATATAACCAATGTTTCCTTTATTTCTGAAATGGCACAGTAAAGGGGAATAGGTTTATAGTGAAACGTATAGCTGCACATGGATTCTGTAGGACACAGTGTAACAAAATCTGGTAGATATAGACAGCTGAAGTATAAAGGAAAGAAAAGGCAGATCTTCACAGTTGTATAATTTACAGTTCTCTCAGTTTAGAAATTATGTTATTTTCTAGAATAGTATTTCATATCTAATATCTCTGTTTATATTTCAAGAATAGAAAGAGGATCAAACTTCAGCTACAACATATGTTTCTTAATAGAAATAAAAAGCCAAAAGCAAAGGGCAGAAATAAACAGATATTATTGTATTACAACATAGAAGAATTTAAAAGGTTGATGATAAAAATTCAATATTCTCAGTAAAAACATTAGTACTTTGATTAGCTTTTATTTCTTTCTATGCAGAATCCATGTTACTCTATACTGTGCATTTTCAGTTTCTTTAAGTATATGAACTTGTTAATGATGCAGTAAACCTGGAATAGTTTTTCAAAAAAATAATCTTTAAAGCAATTTCTCATCTACATTTAAAATAAAGGGGTGTTAGTTATTTTGGAGTATCAAGAAAATCTATTCTGTAATTACCATTACAGACAAAAAGCCCCTTCCCCTTTCTCCCCTGTGACATATCTTTCAGTGTAACATTTACTCTTTAAAAATGTGAGTTAAATTCTATCTCAAAAGAATCATGTTTACTTACATGGTAAAAAGAATCATCTGTGTCATGAAGTAGATTCTCAGTATTAACTATAATTATTTTTCATGTCCCAAAATTTATCAAGTACTTAAAATGGTACAACAGAAAAAAAATTTGCAAAAATATTAAACATTATTGCCTGAACCATTTATATCCTTAATTGTGAAACAGCCAAAAGGTTACATTAATCAAATACATGACTCATAGTTTTTGAAAAGCAAAGTGGAATATATAGAAATCCATGTAAAATGAATTCAAGCACATTGTATTATTCCAAATATAGAAGAAATTTACATTTCTTAGTTTTTATTAATAGCAAAGGCAAAAATTAGAACTGAACTGTTAATTGAAAAAAAAAATCTACTGACCTGGCTTTTCCTAAAAAATACAAACAAAAACAACCTCTAATAATTTATATAATAATCTATATTTTTGTTTATTTATTTGCTTAGGCACTTTCACTCAAATAGCAACTTATTAAGAGAACAACTTTTATGTTTCACCACAGCATGACCAGCGCCCAGAGCAGCATCTAGCATAAACTGAACACTGAGAGAGTACTTCAATAAAAGGAAAGAGATCCCTGAATCCTTTGCTAGCATCTTTGTTTCATTTTAAAAAGCAGAACAATCAGGACTTACTTAACAATATGGTTATTAACCTAAATCAGGGGTCTGTAGACTATGTCTGGTAGACCATATTCAGCCTGCTTCCTTTTTGTGTAAATAAAGTTTACTGCATCACACCTATGCTCATTCATGTACCTTACTGTTGATGGCTGTTTTGGGGCTATGCCAAGAGACCTTTTGGCCTATGAAGCATAAAACACTTACCATCTGGCCTTTTATACAAAATGTGTGCCAAGCCTTGGCCTAAACTATAAAATTCTGACTTAATTTCTTATAGTTCCTTTTTATTTGGCATCATTGTCTTTCCATACTTTTCATCACCTCAAAGCAAAGCTGGAGTCAACAGAAACTTCTACTAACTTTGAAATAAGGAAGTGGGAAAAAAAAAAAAAGGAAATGGAGATAATTATGAAGAACTCAGAGGAAGTTGTTCAACTTCACAACCAGTCACATAATCACAATGTATTTCTCTCCAAATTTCTTCATATCTCTTAATAAGGTATTTTTATGAGGTGATTTCCTAAGTGATTTTTTAAAGAGAAAAGTTCTGGGGTGTCTTTGTTCCTCAGGCTGGAAGCTAGTTGGAGCAATGTTACTTGAATGAGAGGACTTTGTTTAATTTTAATTTTTCCTTCAAAAAACTTTTTGCCAAAACCACTCCTTTTCATATCTATCTAGAATAAACATTTTATGAAGAACTAAACTTTGCGTCTTACTAGGTAGATAGAGGGGGTGCTGAGATAGAAAGGGGCAATCTTTTCTGACCTAATTCATTTCTGTTGCATTGTCAATCATCAACTGAGGCTAATTTTATGATATAAATATTTCCCATCAAGAAATCTAAACAAAGGTCGCCTGCATGGCTCAGTCAGTGGAGCATCTGCCTTCGGCTCAGATCATGGTCTCCGGGTCCTGGGATCAAGCCCCATATCAGGCTAGGGAGACTCCCCTACCCAGTGGGAAGTCTGCTTCTCTCTCTCTCTCTCTCTCTCTCTCTCTCTCCCCTTCTGCCCCACCCCACTGCTTATTCTCTCCTTCTCTCTCAAATAAATAAAATCTTTCAAAAAAGAAGTCTAGAAAAGATACACAATTCTTATTTCCTAGTTTTGTAGTAGTTGGAATTTTCTAAAAACAGACCTAAATCTTTATCCTACCTGTGTGATAGAACATAATAGAAATAATCACACATAAGCCTAGGCTCTGAAATGAACAACTCACACTTCAGGGTCAGATTGTTGTGAGGTAAAAATCTTTGTTCAGCTAGTTACCAGTCTGAAACCCTAGAAATATTGCTTGCTTTTGGATAGTGGACACCTCCTCCCCTACACATAAGGATCTGAGGAGTAAGGCTGTTTAAGGCACTGCTGGTATGCAGGAAGAACTCCCTTCCTGGATCTATATGAAAGGAATATTTTAAGTCCTACCTATGCATATTTTCATGGGTACAAGGACTGTCACTGATGCTTTCAATGACCCACACATCCTTGATCCAGCCACTCCCAGGCATAGTGCTAATTTCCAGCTGCAAGTACCTACCAATCTCCAACTGATTCTTTCCTCTAACTAATGGAACTGCTAAATGTAAGTGCAGGTCAGGACCGAGGTGCTGGGAAACTGTCATTCACAGCAACAGTGGTGTGTGGGGGTCATGTGTACCAGTGTGCAAAAGCTGCTTGTTAAATTTTCAAGAATTTAAAAACCCGTTTCTTAGACAAAACCATTATTAAAATTTAAGTTATATAGACTTATGATTAAATAAAATATATTAAAAACAATGATAAAATGTGCTCAAAACTCATCAGTTCCTAATCATTTCACATTTTACTGTCCCTATGCTTTTGACAGTTTAAATGGCTGCTTGTGTCAGGCGGAGAATTCACCTGGTGATGCTTCTGTGCACCTCTTCACAACTCCACACCAGCAATGTCACTTTCTGGAAATCGGCGATAGTGAGAGTGATTCCCATCAGAGAACCCAGCAGATGCTGCAAATCAGGACTATTTGTTCAGAGAGCTACTTGGTAAACATCTATCAGTACACCACTGCAAAGCATCCACCAAAAATGAAATAGGAATCCATAGATACATACCTAAGCTTCCCATCCCCCTGGTTGGGGCAAATCAGAGATGTGTTCTGTACTGCTTACCAGATATTCCAGAAGGATCAAGTTTCAGATGCTCACAGTAGTAACAAATAGAGTAATGAAGGAGGGGAGTAGCATTAATGAAATCTCAGTAGTGGTTACCATTTATGAATTAGGCTTAATAACAGTAGATGCTACTATAGAACCAGATTCTCTTGTGTCATTTGGTGATGACAGGATTCTAGAATAGTAGAAGCCAGTTGTCAGTAATTGACCATTAGAGGCAAGGAGGATATATTACCATAATAAGCAACAAGATCAAAATGGCAACTGGGGAGGCCTCACGGGTAGAATTCTGCTGCACTGGGTATTCGAATATGAGATAATCAGATATCCCATGAGACTGTTGCTTGATCTATATAATGAAATATAGCTGAGCAGTAGTCTGACAAAAGCCCTTGCCCAGTTTCCATGTGTGAATCAGTTCTCAAACACAGTAACAACAGGTTAAAAGGTGTCTCTTGAACAAGATTAAAAGGTCTTCTCAAAGAAAGTAACTTTCATCTTCCTAGCAAAAAGGTATTGTATTCATTCCACAAATTCTTCCTCAGAAGAACCTCTGGCCATTTAAAGAGTATATTGGGCAAAGGACAATACCAACGTAATTTAAAAACCATTAATATATTGACATAGTATCTGAGCTGACCCTGCTCTAAGGAGGCAGAACACCACAATAACCCCCATGTCAGAGTGTGGGCATACAGCCACCAGATGATGAATGAAGAACTAGCCCCCCCCCCCTTTTTTAACACTGATTTCCAGGGGGTCATTCTGTGGCTATTTACCAAGTCCCTGAGTGTATAATTGTTCTATATGGACAGATGTGTCTGTGATTTATCCTGTATAACTGACCACCTGATCTTGCACGTATGCTAGCAGGCTAAGACAGGTTTGTGAGACTGATGCTATGTAAATAACACTGGAAGCCTGGTTATTTAAAATATATTATCTGGCCCCCAGGTCAGAACTGGCCATTTTGCTCTGGATGCCAAGAGCTATAAATATCGCCTCACATCCCCTCTTGCTCCAGGCTGGGCTGGCCCCCAAAATGGAATCTAGGAGGGGAAGCTGACACACATAACCCAGGCTCCTTGGGGGAAAAATATATATATATTTTTATAATATATATATATATATATATATATATATATTTCAAGAGTATATTGTCATATATCTATATATAGATATATGACATAGAGATTGTCATATATCTATATATAGATATATGACATAGAGATGCAGCTTTCTCCAAATGTCACATAGGCAAGCAAATGTTTAATTTCAAACCTTGTTATTTGCCCTATAAATCTGGCCTTTATGGGGATGGTCAGTAGGAAGTCTCACTTGAGGGGAAGACACTCTGCCCAGGCCTCTCAATCAGGACTCCAGCCTGGCTGTCTTTATGGGGCTTCCCCAGCTGATGAGGGTGGACGTTTTAAGTTTTTATGATTTTATGGTGAGAGAGAGCATGAGTGAGGAGAAGATCAGAGGGAGAAGCGGACACCCCACGGAGCTGGGAGCCTGATGCAGGACTCAATCCCGGGACTCCAGGATCATGACAGGAGCTGAAGGCAGTTGTTTAACCAGCTGAGCCACCAAGGCACCCAATAATAGAAAGTTTCTAAAATGAAATATGGCTCTTGTGAATGTTTTGTGCAGAACAATAATCAGGGCAGATATTCTGAAGTGATGGTAGAACACTAAAAGGGGCTCACTGAATTGTGGATTAGAAGGCAAAGGATAAGATCAAGTAGAAGCCCTTGATTTACTACCTCACCACCCTGAGACAAAGCTAGAAAATCAGGAGCAATACTGCATGTCTTGTGGAATGACAGGTAAGGACACCCCTTAAAGACTAAAGGATATTTGGCTAGCTGTCCCATTCTATCATTGTTTTTCTACCAGTATGGCTTCTGAAAATATGAAATGGATCATGGTAGTCAACTACTGAAGTTATCTAAGTGTCATCCCAATCATCACTATCCATTGTCCCACATAGTCTTTTTCCTAGAACAGATCAATACAGCATCTGACAATGGCTGAGTATACTGATCTTGAAAATGCATTCTTTCAATCAAAAAAGAAAATAAAAGGTACTCTACTCTCATCTGGAACACTGTTCAGGGTCACATTAATTCTCTTTATCTTCATCAGAATCTTCTGCAGAATATCACATTGGTTTACTCATTTGATCAAATCTCTTGAGTAGGAAGTAAGTGGCAACTAATTGGGATGCCCTGGTAAGACCAGAGTGTGCCAGACAGAACATAAGAGACAAGCCCGGTAAAGATTTTAGGGTCCAAAGATCTGCCAAGATATCGTATCACAGTTAACAGAAAATATTTTCAATGTTTTTTATATCTGTATTGATATTATTTTCCTCATTCCATCTTCTTTCTCTTCCCCCTCCCCTACCTACTTACTGCTCCTTCTTCATTCTCTTCCTTTACTTTCTTAAATTAATTCAGATTTGTCAAAGTTTCTTCTATTTTAATTATCTTTCCTGTGCATAAACTTTGATGTTATTGATACAACTAATTTTATATTTTTCCTTTACCTTCTTTTTTGCTACAATTTTTACCAGTACTTTCACTTTACTTTCTTTGGGTTTATATTTTAGTATTTTCTAGCATAGTGAGCCAAATGTTTAATAAATTTATTTTCAATATATTCTGAATTCCAAAGTTTAATTTATGGCTCAATAATTGCCTTTGATTAGTGCTGAAAGCATATCTCATGTATTTTTATATATAGCTCTAATTATAATTCCTATAATAATTGAAGCTTAAGCCTTGATTTTCTTTGTAAAATAAGACAGTTATGTTTTGCTTTGTTTCTTTGTATTATTTCCCAAGTGGATTTATTTTTGCAATAATCTTGTTTATTTCTAGTTCCATTGCAGTATGGTCACATTCTGTCAGAAGTAGATACTCCATAATATTTATGTTATTAGATGAATTTTAAAAAGGAACATAAACATTAAAAGATAAACACAAAGTAAGACTTTTTGCTGGTTTTTAAGTGTGTAATAACCTACAGAATCACAGTGTTCCATTCTTTTTCTACATCTGTGAGTTTTGTATGCATTTATTTCAAACTGCTATGAGGCCATAGAAACCTGTTCTAGAGGCCACCCTAGAGCTTATTCTTCCCTAGACTATTCCAGTTACTCCTCTCCTTCTCTTCCCTCTATTTGCCAGGTAGTTAACTCAGGTTTTTCTCCTGATAGTCTAATTAGTCTACTCTGATAGTCTAATGCATTAACTCTCTCATAATGTATCAACACTTTAAAAATTTGACCCACTTAGGGGAAAAACAACAACAACAACCATTTCCTTCATTTTATCTATTACAGAACTTAACTCTCTTAAAGCCATGCTATTTTTTTTCCTGTATACATAAAACATGTATCAAAAACAATGCATTTATATAGTTCTTCATAATAAATGTTTTTTCATTGTGATGTGCATTTGTCTTCTTTCACTTAGGCCAAACGTCCTTAAAACTAAGGGTGGCCTTCCTCTACTAGTTACTTCCCACAATGGCCAACTTTTATAGTACTTTTTATAGTGATGGTACTCAATAAATGTTCTTGAATGTATGAGAATGTCCCAAGCAGCACTTTCCATTATAGATTAATAAAGTTGAAAAAATTGTGGTATATCCATAAAAATGACAGCAAATATAGCCAAAAATTTATAAAGACGTGTATATCTCAAAACATGAAGCTAAGTAAAAGAAGCAAATCTCACAAGAAGATTATCTCACGACATATTATTTCCATTATAGAAAGATGAAAGTCGGGCAAAACTAATATTGAGTTATTAGGAATATTCACACAGATGGTAAAGTACAGAGAAAAGCAAAGGACTAATCAATAAGAAATTAGCATAGTTGTTACATCTAGCAGGGAAGAGGAGAGAAGAAAAATAACTAGTGTTAATTAAGCTCAAAGGGGGCTTTCAAGGAACTGGTACTCTTCCTTTACATAGATGTTAAATACATGGTTATTTGTTTTATTAATATTCTTTAAACTACACATATTCATTTTATGCAGTTTTATAGATGACATGTACCATAACCAACAATTAGCAGGATGACAAATGTAAAAAATAAAATATTCATGTAAACTGATGTAGGAGTGATCCCTGGCATTTGGCAGCTGCTAGAACTCAATTATTCCACATTTAGGTTTTTATAGACAGAGCCTTATATATTTTATGACATTTGGCCAACTTGAAACTCACATTTCACTGTAAAAATATTTGATTATTATCTTTGTCTGCCATTGACTGGCAGCTCCAAGAGGACAGGGCTTAGATATGTTTTTGCTCCCTACTACATGACTCATGGTAAATACTTAAATAAGCACTCAATAAAAGCATATGGTGGAATGGAAAGATTATGCCAGATGCTGTAAGCCACATTAAAGATGCCAATTTTTCTCTTAAGAATAATGGGAAGCTATTGAGTAGCACTTACATGTGGGTGGCAAGTCATATTTCTATGTTAGTAGATGGTCAATGAATAACAGACTAGAGAAAATTAAGAGTAGACACAATAAGACGAGTTGGGACATTACTTTAGTGATCCCAATAAAAGGTAGGGTGAGCAAGTATTTCACATGGAAACACATAATGGAAACAGAGCAATGGAAATGAAAATAATCACATGAATTAAGAGATTAAAATCCATATGACTTGACAACAGATTGTGAACCCAGGTGGGAGTTTGGGTAAACAATATGCCAATGATGATTCTCAGGTTTATAGCTTGCAAGGGATGGATAGGTCTGGCTGCAATTTTCTTAGACAGTGGTTAGTGTTAGATAACCAGGTTTAAGATTGCCAGGGTGAGGGTCGTTAGTCTTTGTTTTTTATTTTTAATCTGATTCAGATGATGTCAGTATTTGAATACTGAGTTGTAGGTGCTATGCAAGTGTAGGTGTTAAAAAGGTACCTGGGTACATGGGTTTGGAGCTTGAAAGAAAGATAAATTCCAGTCATAGTTGTCGAGGAATTTGAAGCTTTGTGGGGGACCTCATCCAGAAATTTTGTAGAGAGACAGAAAAAAAAAAAAAACCAACACCTGACCAACTCTAGCACTTGATAGACAGGTAGAAGAAGGATGGATCTACAAAAGGAGAGAAGTATCTCCAGTGCCATCCCCTGTATGTGCTATAGGTTGCTTCAAGAAACAGTTTCAAAAGAGGAGTGTTCACATTGCCAGTTCATGATGTTCCCAATGTACTAGAGATCAAGGAGAAAAACTGACCGAAGACTATTGATTAGATTGATTAGATTCAGCAAGATGTAAGGGGCAGTGATGATCTGGATGTCAAACTGGAGTGTGCTCAAGGGTAAGAAAAGAAAAAAAAATTGAGGAAAAGAAGAATCAAATATAGACAGTCCTTAGTAGAAATATGGCAAAATGAATAAGGACAAAGTTTCACTGATTTCTGGATTAGTGATTTTTTCCTCCAATCAAAAGTCTTAATAAGAAAATCCAGTTCACTCAAGATATGTCTCCAAAGACAAAGGAAACAAAAGCGCAAATGAACTTTTGGGACTTCATCAAGATCAAAGGCTTCTGCACAGCAAAGGAAACAGTCAAGAAAACAAAGAGGCAACCCACGGAATGGGAGAAGATATTTGCAAATGACAGTACAGACAAAAGGTTGAAATCCAGGATCTATAAAGAACTGCTCAAATGCAACACGCACAAAACAGACCATAATATCAAAAAATGGGGAGAAGATATGAACAGACACTTCTCCAATGAAGACATACAAATGGCTATCAGACACATGAAAAAATTTTCATCATCACTAGCCATCAGGGAGATTCAAATTAAAACCACATTGAGATACCACCTTACACCAGTTAGAATGGCCAAAATTAGCAAGACAGGAAACAACATGTGTTGGAGAGGATGTGGAGAAAGGGGAATCCTCTTACACTGTTGGTGGGAATGCAAGTTGGTGCAGCCACTTTGGAGAACAGTGAGAAGATTCCTCAAGAAATTAAAAATAGAGTTTCCCTATGACCCTGCAATTGCACTACTGAGTATTTACCCCAAAGATACAGATGTAGTGAAAAGAAGGGCCATCTGTACCCCAATGTTTATAGCAGCAATGGCCACGGTCACCAAACTGTGGAAAGAACCAAGATGCCCTTCAACGGACAAATAGATAAGGAAGATGTGGTCCATATACACTATGGAGTCTTATGCCTCCATCACAAAGGATGAATACCCAACTTTTGTAGCAACATGGACAGGACTGGAAGAGATTATGCTGAGTGAAAATAGTCAAGCAGAGAGAATCAATTATCATATGGTTTCACTTATTTGTGGAGTATAACAAATAGCATGGAGGACATGGGGAGTTAGAGGGGAGAAGGGAGTTGGGGGAAATTGGAAGGGGATGTGAACCATGAGAGACTATGGACTCTAAAAAACAATCTGAGGGTTTTGAAGGGGCGGGGGGTGGGAGGTTGGGGGAACCAGGTGATGGGTATTAGGGAGGGCACGGATTGCATGGGTATGGTGCAAAAACAATGAATACTGTTATGCTGAAAAGAAATAAGAAATTAAAAAAAAAAAAGAAAATCCAGTTCACTATCATATTATACTCTATTCTACTGCAATGTTCTTTATACATATACATCTAAGATAGTGAGAAATGTTCATCTTGCTTTACTATTAGAGCTAGTCTTGGCTGATAATCTTTGAAGGCATTCTGATTGGTTCTCTGTGTTTAATATGTTCTATATCTTGGATATATGAAAAGATGAAAAATATTATTTTCCCAATATACTCATTTTGTTTGGATAATTTCTTAGTTTTCTGTTACTATTTAACAAGTTATCACAAATTAACAGCCTGAAAAATAAAAATGTACAGAACCTTAATAATACATATGGTGAGAATATAAAATCACATAGCTACTTTGGAAAACCATTTGTCAGTTTCTTAAAAACAGTCCTCCTCTACCAAAAGATAGCCACATCAGAATCCCTGACACCTGTAAATATTACCTTAATTGGATATTTGCAGGTGTGATTAAGGTAAGCATTTTGAAATGAGGATGAGATAATGTGACCACAGAGGCAGATATTGGAATAATACAATGAGAAGTCAAAGGTTGCTGGGAGAGGTAGGGGATGGAGGGATCCCAGGTCTGCTAATACCTACATCTTAGTCCAGTGGCTTTCAGACTTCTGGTTTCCTGAACCATAGGAGAATAAATTTGTTTTTTAGATGTAACACTGAAAAATTGGAAACAACCCAGATGTCACTCAGTGGGTAATGGTTAAACAAACTATGTTTTTATTCATACCATGAAATTCTACTTAGCATTAAAAAAGAAACTACTAATTCATACAATAATTTGGCTGACCCTCTGGGAAGGTATAGTGAGTGGTAAAAAAAAGTTAATACTAAAGGATTACATAGCTTATATATCTATTCATGAAACATTCTCAAAAATGACAAAATTTTAGTGGTTACCAAGGGTTAAAGAAAGCAGGAAAACAGGGCAGTAGGAAAGAGGTGGGCATGGTTATAGAAGGGCAACATGAGGGATCTTCTGATGATAGAAACACTCTGTAACCAGACAGGTGGTAGGTATAGAAGTACAGGTAAAAATAGAGAAATTATAATCAGTGGATTACATCAATATCCTGTTTGTGATATTGTATAGTTATGTAAGATGTTATCATTGTGGGAAACTGGGCAAAAGAGTATATGGAATCTCTGTATTATTTCTTACAAATGAATATGAATTCAAAATTATCTCCCAAAAAAGCTAAAAAAAAAACAAAAACAAAAATATAAAACCATTTATTTGCTCACAGCTCTATAAGTCAGATACCCTGGGCTTGATTAGGTTCTTGTTCAGAGTATCATAAAAACAAAATCAAGGTAATTGGACTGTGCTATTACTTTTAAAAGATTTTATTAATTTATTTAGAGAGAGAGTGCACAAGTAGGAAGAAGGGCAAAGTGAGAGGGAGAGAATCTCAAGTGACTGTGCACTGAGTGTGGAGCTCAATGAAGGGTTCTATCTCACGAGCCTGAGATCATGATCTGAGCCAAAATCAAGAATCAGACACTTAACCAACTGAGCCACCCAGGCACTGCAATCTGACTGTGCTCTTACCAGGCAATAAAAGAATCTGCTTCCAAACTTCTTCAGATTGGACTGAATTCAGTTCCTGGAGACTGTCAGATTCAAGTCCCCATTTCCCTCCCAGCCATTGCCTTTGGTCCACTGCTGGCTCCTAGAGGCTGCTCTCAGCTCCTAGAGGCTGCTCTCAGCCCCCTTCTTGTCAGAGACAGCAATGATACAGTGAATTCTTTGTGTGCTAAGAAATCTCTCTGATGGAGAAAACACTCTAGTTTTAAAAGGACTATCTACATTAGGGCTATATGGATAATCTTAAAATAAATGATAATTGGGAACCTTAATTATATCTTTAAAATTATTTTTGCCACACAAAGCAAAAAAATCATGACCTGATATCATAACTACAGTTCTGGATATACGGGACAAAAAATTTGGGGAGCTACTCCTCTCAACCTCCTCCCATTCCCCACACCATATCTACAGGATTTCTATAATCAACATGATAATGGTTAAACAAACTATGTTTTTACTCATACCATGAAATTCTACTTAGCAATAGAAAAAAGAAACTACTAATTCATACAACAATGTTTACTGTGCATTTAATATCCTCAGGACACTATGAGGGTGCTGACTTTCTCATTTAATCTACTTATGTATTTTAAGTCAAAGTATTTGTCAATAGCAGAACAATTCAAGACAAAATGCCAGAACACATAGCAAAGGTACTTTTGGACTCTCACTTGGGGCAAACAAGATATGTAGATGAAGAACATTATTCAAATGTGAAGAAGAAAGGTGTTAACTTAATTTCCTCTGCTAAAGTCATCTCAATCTCCAGTTAAAAAAAAGATCTATAGGTGGAAAAGATTGCAACAGATATTGCTGATTATCCCCCAACCCCAACTTTGACCCACATAACTGATAACATGTTATCAGCTACAAAAGACACTGGACATGTATAAATTCAACAAGCTCAATCTTTTTTTTTAAAGATAAAATAAAAATATTTTATTAAAGTATAACACAAAAAAATCAATAAACAATTGTCAACCCAAAGAGAACATCCCAATGCAACTACAATCCAAATCATAAAATCAAATATTCCCAGCACTAGAGAGGTCTCCTTATGTGCCTTCCCACACTCTTTCCCAACTCTTACACTGCCTTCCTTATAAGCAACAACTATTCTGACATGTTACACAGTGTTATTGGCTTTGCTTATTTTTGACCTTGATAAACAGTGAACTCATACATTATATACTTATATACTCTTGTGTGCCTGGCTTTATTCACTCAACACTGCTCTTG
>NC_081560.1:124774588-124788411 GCF_022355385.1 Mustela nigripes
TGGTGAGTGCTGTGAAGTGTGTAAACCTGGCAATTCACAGACCTGTACCCCTGGGGATAAAAATATATGTTTATAAAAATAAAAAATATAAAAATAAATAAAATAAATAAATAAATAAATAAAATAAAATACTAAAAAAAAAAAAAAAAGAAGATCCAATAAGTAAAGTAGTAAGCTGAAAGGACCAAAGGAAAGTCAAGAAAAACAAAACAAAACAAAGTATTTCAAAATTCAAACAAACAACAGAGAACCACTTATTTCCAGGTCAATCAAAATTTGCTTCTAAGAAATAGGAGGGCAATCCCTCTAACAACACCCTTAATCCTATTAGGGTCTTCTTCAGTTGAATAGATGGTAGCCTTGGCATTCTTTAAATGAAACCCATGGCTAGAGATTCAGGTCTCGATTTGTGATCAAGAGAAGGATACCTGGTGGGACGCCTGGGTGGCTCAGTTTGTTAAGCAGCCACCTTCGGCTCAGGTCATGATCCCAGCATCCTGGGATGGAGTCCCACATCGGGCTCCTTGCTCGGCGGGGAGCCTGCTTCTCCCTCTGCCTCTGCCTGCCATTTTGTCTGCCTGTGCTTGGTCTCTCTCCCTCTCTCTCTCTGATAAATAAATTAAATCTTAAAAAAAAAAAAAAAAAAGAGAAGGATACCTGGTTCTGAAGCTGCCTTCATCTGACTACATGACTCTAGATGACCTGATTTATCTTTCTCAAACTCCACAGAAGTTACTTCAAGTGTAAAATTGATGTGGAGAACAAAGGCAAAAGAAATGTAGATAAATGTCCTTATAACCTGTAGCCCACTGACAAATACTTGAGGCAAGCAGAGTATAACATTCCTCCAGAACTCCCAACTGTCTTAATGTTAATACTTTGTTAGAGGAGGAAACTACCTTAGCTTGACAGTAACTAGGCAGTATCTTGTGGGTCTGCTTTAGCATTTAAAGTCCTTTCAGAATCTTCCTTTGTCTTTACCTCCCCCAATTCCAAAGTTTATAAGCAATTGCTCCTCAAAATGCCAGTGCAACTCTTTCTGCCCACAGGTTTTGTACCTGTGCTTTAATAAAAAATAATATTTTTGCACCAAAAATGTCTCAAGAATTCCTTCTTGGCCATTCACTCCCGGACCCCACATCAAATCACATCAAAATGAGAGAAAGAAGCTCAGTGACCTTTAAAAAAAAAATACTTCTCGTACCCACTTAAGCCCCCATGTTGCATCACACGAGAAGAATAAATGAAACAAGATGGGATTGGGAGGGAGACAAACCATAAGTGACTCTTAATCTCACAAAACAAACTGAGGGTTGCTGGGGGGAGGGGGTTTGGGAGAAGGGGGTGGGATTATGGACATTGGGGAGGGTATGTGCTTTGGTGAGTGCTGTGAAGTATGTAAACCTGGTGATTCACAGACCTGTACCCCTGGGGATAAAAATATATGTTTATAAAAAATAAAAAATTATATTTAAAAAAATACTTAATGCTGTAACAACTTCTAAGTCTGTTATTCTTAATTTTCTTCCACTCTGACACAGCTTCCCCTTTCTGAATTCAGAATGGTCCCTAGAGAACGCAATGAGACACAATCTAGTACATTTCTAGAGGATTTGCTATTGAACTCTTAGCCACACGTAAGGAGTTGTTAGCTAAAAAGTCTGCCCCCCTAGCAATGCAATCTCAGATAGATTTATCACTACCTCTAATTCTCATTATTTTTTAAATATTTTATTTATTTATTTAAGAGAGAGAGAGAGAGAAAGAGTTGCAAGTGGGGGAGGAGAAAGGACTAGGGAGAGAGAGAGAGAAGCAGACTCTTCACAGAGCAGGGAGCCCTATGCAGGGCTCAATCCCAGGACTCTAAGATCATGACCTGAACTGAAGGCAAACACTTTGTCAACTGAGCCACCCAGATGCCCCTAATTCTCAACTTCTTGGAAAAGTATTTTTGTTCTCTGCACTTAAAAGAAATTGTTCCTATTAACTTGTTCCAAAGACCAGCAATAAACTAATTAATGCTTGGTATTTCAATTAATGCTATAATCATTAGTTGTTTTTCCAAAATAATATCATCAGCACAAAGGATCACCCCAAATGAGCTAACTACACAGGGGAGTTCATAAACAAATGGGAATATTCACAACAATAAGAACCCTAGACACAGTACCTTCTGTTCTTTCTCTGTAAGGTGCATTTCACCTAGCGGAAGACCTGTTATTTCATTCTTTTCTTAAAAGAATAGACAGAGAAACAAAAAGAAAGTCTGTGAAGTTCTAATTCTGCCTCTGATGTATTTTTGCTCCCGAAGCTCTCCCGCTGTATATCACCTATGCCAACAGTCTCTTCAGACACACAGCACGTAGGCTAAAATGATCTGTTTTCAAAGTGACTTTTTTGTTGTTATCTCCCCACATGGGAAGAGGAAGGCTTTGTTTCTGGAGATTCCATATGAATAAACTTTGTAAAAAGAATGTTGTTTGGAGGAAAGGAAGGCATTTGTACTTCGGTTATTTCCTACTAATTTATGGCTTAGAATTGCCTGTCCACTTTAAGGTTCTTGTGAATAGCAGCTACCTGCTAACATATATAACTCTGTTTTCCCATAAGAGAACTCAGAGAAGATGCCAAGCTTTTTCTCTAGAATTAGCCAGGTCCTATTTTTAGTCACAAGATTTGACAAGAGGTTTAAAAACTCGTAGTCTACCATGAGAAAAAAGAGGCATGTGTTCTATCTGCTAACATTACGCAATTAACAGCTCTGCCCTGCTCTAACAAATGACCAAAACTTGATGGTTGAAAAGCAACACAAATTTATTATCACAGATTTCTTAAGATCAGAAGTCAGAATTGGGTCTTGTTTGGTTAAAATCAAGATGTTAGCAAGGGTATGTTCCTTTTAGAAATTCTAGGGGAGGGGCGCCTGGGTGGCTCAGTGGGTTAAATCCTCTGCCTTCGGCTCAGGTCATGATCTCAGGGTCCTGGGATAGAGCCCTCTCTGCTCAGCGGGGAGCCTGCTTCCCCTCCCCCCGCCTACCTCTCTGCCTGCCTCTCTGTGTACTTGTGATCTCTCTCTCTGTCAAATGAATAAATAAAATCTTTAAAAAAAAAAAAAAAGAAATTCTAGGGGAAATGGAGTTCTTTGATTTTTCCCAGATGTAGCCCCCTACTTTCTATCTTCAAAGCCAACAATAGTGGCCAAGTCTTTTTTGTGTTTTATCACATTGTCATTGACTATCGTGGTTCCTTCTTTCACTTTTAAGGACACTTGTGATTACTTTGGACCCATCCTGATAATAGAGAATAATCCTCTGATCTCAAGGTCAGTTGGGGAACAACCTTAATTCCATCTGCAACCTTAATTCCCTCTTTGCCATCTAATATGGCATAATATGGTCTAGAGATTAAAATTTGGACATCTCTGGAGGAGGGGGCATTACTTGACTACCACACATAATAACATTTTAAAAACCCTAATAACTGAGTGATATGGAAAGTCAAGGTCTTAAATGCTCTTGTCCTTAGAAACTTGCCAAGTGTCATTGAACTACTGCTAGAGATGAGGTACAGGATGGATGGATCATTTTAATAAGCTTCTTCTTCCCAGGTAAATGCATAAAGCAAGAAAGACTGGGGGCTGTCCAGTGCGGAGGTTGGGAGTGGGTATTAATTGTAAATGGACATGACAGAATTTTGCAGGGAGGATGATGGAAATGTTCTAGAATGGAATTGGGGTGGTGACTGCATAACTATATAAGTTTAATTTAAAAAGACTGAGTTCTAAGTTTTATAGTTATATAAATAACACCTCGGTAAGGATATTAAAATTTTCACTTTGCCTTCTTACATATAAGTTTTATTAAAATTGTAAGAATATGTGAAATTTTGTGACATTATTTGACTTTTTGAAAAGCATGAAATGGAGGTACTTTTTTGAGATTATTTACATGTATCCATTTCTTCCATTTTTGCTAAAAATACTCGATCTTCCCTCAGACTTAAATGTTAATGACACAAATAGACATTGGTATTTACAGAACTTACAAATGTTTTCCATGATTTAAGGAAATTCTTTTAGGTGTCCTTGCAGGCGGAAAATAAGGCTGAGTTTTATAATGTGAAACAGCACCTCTTTGGGAAACACCACGGGTATTGCCTTGCTATCACCCTTTATTGTTCATTCTGCAAGCAATCACATGAGCCACCACATGGGCTGATTTTCCTGATACTGACCCTTTCTCTTCACGCTAGGTGAGTGGGTCTGCCAAAGGCCCAGGACAAGCAGAGAGGAATGGCAATCCTTGACTATAGTTCTCTAAACAGGAACAGAAATGGCACCACACTGAAGCCCCTTCACTTTGCCCCCTTCCCACCCAACCCACATTACATTCACAGATGAGCTGCACTAATGGCACTGCTGGACAGTGGTGTTTTGAGAAGGCAGGACCTGGAGCAGAGAGGCTCAGACCTACTCCCATGCCTTCCCCCACACACCATTCCCCAATCACAGCTTGAGCTGTAGCAGCACTCAGGAGAGAAACCTCCACAGATGCTGTTCTGTGGGTTTGCAATACACACCCCAACCTCTCATGTCGGGCTTCTTCATGTATTTCTAATTTATGCTAAAAATTCAGTTATTTAGAAAGGTCTTTATGTGTTACTCTGTCATTCGTTATATTTGTCATACATTATAATTATGTATTTACTTACCTGATTAGATTTACTTCCCACAGTCATCACCTTGTTCATTTTTATATACATAATGTGTTATTTACAGCCTGAAACACAGAATGCATTACATCAATACTTATAGATTGAAAGAATGTTCGAGGAAATACTTGAAAAGAAGTGTCAGAAGACATGACTCTCTCAGTTCCTCAGTGTGGATTATTGAGCAAACCTCTTGCCATCCCTGAGCTTCAGGCTTGTCAATCTCTAAAATGTGAAAATAACAACTCCCGGGCTTTTCTCAAAGGGTTCCATAAGAATGAACTTTGCAAACATCTAAACCCCACAGAAATATAAGAAATAAACTTCCTATGAAGAAACACAGTAGAGAAGTTAATCCAAAGGGAGTGATAAAATGCTCACTTTTGCAATTAGGCTACATTTACTAAATTGAGGAAAATGATGCTTGACAACATTGTGTGGATCCCAGCTGTGAGCAAGAGAAGATTCAGTCCCTCAGCATCTCTCTCCTTTAGACTTGTGGTTTATCCAGGAGTTTGTTTGGACTGAATTAGTGAAATTCGACCCCCATTCCAGGTATGTCCTCCTATCCTGCTATAACACAGCAGGTGGTCAAAGATTAGGGGCCTTCCTACAGGAACTATGGCTCAGGAAGTTACAATCCCTATATATTAGAATTGCAAATCAAAGCAAGGCTGACTTGGTTTTTAATACCATTTCAACTCTCAACCATTTCTCTGAATTTGACCACAATCTATCGATAAAACTGTAGGATCGGTTCAGAAATGGTGGGTATCAATTGCGAGAGGTAATGGCAGTTCAGAATAATGTTATCTGTGTGAAATCTAATTATGTAATTCTTACCTCAGGTATATTCTGCAGCTCTGTCATTCATCTTACTTTGTGTTGCCCACAAGTTCATTGCCTAGAGGAATAAAAATAGAGAAATGCAGTGTCTTTGGTTAAGGTCTCTGAAGCAATTTTTTGGTGAATCAAACTAAGAATATCTTTTCCATTCAATGCTAATAAAAGGCATGGGTAAGGTATAACCCGACTGCTCTATAAATACAGTATATACTGTTTCCAAGAGAACAATTATTTAACCCACTGAGAAAAAAATGTAAATAATGGCCCGGATTCCCTGGATTGCCAATAAAACAACAAATAACTACTCTTGGTAAAGCTAATTCAGTTGTATGCATATCAAATTAAACACATATTATAGTCACAAGACTTCTCTCTGCACTCCAAAGAATGGATAAAGTTAGCTAGCTGACATAGTTTTTGTATACATTTTCCTCTCAATTTTGAATACTGATAAAATAAACTGAAAAAATGGGACATTCAGAGAAATCTGAACATGAACTGGCATTTGACAAAGTTAAGGAATTATAATTTTATTTTAGGTATAACAATAATATTGTGTTTATGATTAAAAAGCATTATTATCTTTAAGGCACATACTGATATCTATGAATGGAATTATATGAGTTGTATTTGTTTCAAAACAATTCAGGGAGTGGTGAGAATACTTTAGCTGGAGAAATAATGAAAAAATATAGGCTGTGAATTTATAATTGTTGAAACTACATGAAGCAACTTTCAAAGATTTTTTGAAGCATACAACTCATATAATTATCAGTATTCAAATACAGGCTATAACTTTCAACTGGCAATTTTATTTCTTACAACACTTCTAATCTATATAGCTCCCTTCCTGTACTTTTCCTTGTATTTCTTCATTGAAGAAACAGGTAATTGGCCTTATTAAGTTTAACTTAGTCTGAATTTCAGAGAATATGGACCATTGTAATACTTCTTTAACACTGTATTTCCTATAAAATTATGGTCATATCCAAAGGGTTGATCAAGTTTTTTACAGGAAAAATTCATAAGTATCTTGTGTGCTTCCCTGAATGTGCACATAAATTCTGGTTCTGTCTTTTTCTAAGTTTAACTGCCACTGATATTGCCAAGGTCCAGGATTGGTTGGTAGTAATATCACAATTCTACTGCATCTTCTTTATTAGCTGGAATGCATTCATTGAGGGATACTTTTTCAGTTATATAAGTTATACTAAGGCATAGATCTCGCACAAAAAAGCAAACTAAATGTTTTTTTCTTTATCTTCTAGTGTTAAAACAGTAAATTGGAGATTAATAACTTCTGAGGATATAATGTACAGTATGGTGACTATGGCTCATAGTACTGTATTGTATACTAGACATTTGCTGAGAGGAGAGCTGAAGGGTTCTCACAACAAAAGGTAACTATGTAAGGTGATAGATGTATTAATTAATTTCATTTTGGTAATCATTTCACACTATATATATAGATCAAATCATCACATCATACATTTAAAATATATTAAAATTTTATTTGCCAATTATGCCTCAATAAAGCTGGAAAATATAAAATAAAGTTGAAAAAAAAAAGTTGAGATTGGTTCCCTAGTATGATCAGTCTAGTTTATGTATCATTATAAACTCATGCCCTTAATCATATATGATGAGTTCCAAAGCACTGAAGCCTTTGGAATACAAGGGAGGAGTAGGAAAATAAATTAGACCAGGAACACAATAAATCGTTTTAAAAAAATAATACTGAGCAAACCTTTTTACCCTAAAGTGAAATATATATCATATATGATATACTATATTATATATTGGTAAAGTCATAAGTAGTGAAAAGTAAGTGGTACCATGGAAATATCCTTTTGATTTAGTATTATAGGGGATAAAGCAGTATACAAAATTGTGTGTGTATTTGTGTATGTTCATGTGGGACTACTCTTGTGTGTATGGAAAAATCTTTCAGAGACAACACACAACACTGAAAATAGCCATGTTTAGGTGTGAAAATATTGAATTTTTCTTCTTTTTAATTCAGCAAAATTTCAATATTCTCTTTGAATAATTGTCCCCACTCTGTTAATCTTCGATATAAAAAATTCTCTTAAAGACTATATGTTCCTCAAATACTAATACTCGCTTTTCATATCACAGACATAAAATGAGGGAAATTGACATTTCTCATTGTTGTAGTTACAAAAACTTAACCGTATGTTAAATTGATTCTTCAAAATGACTAATGAACGCTTACTACTAACAGAATAGAAATAGAAACAGGGTGAGAAGACATCTTCAAATTATAAGAAATTGTGTCTAACATGAAAAAATGCTCAACATCACTTGACATCATGGAAATACAAACCAAAACTACAGTGAGATACCACCTTACGCCATTTAGGAAGCCTAAAATTAACAAGTCAGGAAATAACAAATATTGGTGAGGTTATGGAGAAAGAGGAACCCTCTTACACTGTTGGTGGAAATGTAAGCTGGTGCAGCAACTCTGAAAAACAGTACAGAGGTTCCTCAAGAAGTTGCAAATAGAGCTATGCTATAATCCAGCAAATGCACTACTAGGTATCTATCCAAAGAATACAAGCATAATGATTTGAAGGGACATAGCCAAGCTATGGAAGGAGCCCAGATGTCTGTCAAGGGATGAGTGGATAAAGAAGATGTGATGTGTGTGTGTGTGTGTGTGTGTGTGTATACACAAACATACATTATATATATACATACATTATATATATATATATATAACATATATATAATAGAATATTACTCAGCCATTAAAAGGGGGAAATCTTGCCATTTGCAACTATGTGGATGGAGCTAGAAGATATGCTAAACAAAGTCAGTCAATCAGAGAAAGATAATTACCATATGGTTTCATTCATATGTGGAATTTAAGAAACAAAACAGAGGAGCATAGGAGAAGGGAGGAAAAAATAAAATAAAATGAAATCAGAGAGAGAGACAAATTGTAAGAGAACCTTATCTATGGGAAGCAAACCAATGGCTGTTGGAGGAGTCCTGGGCAGAGGATGGGGTAACTGGGTGATGCACATTAAGGAGGGCATGTGATGTAAGGAGCACTGGGTGTTAATATATAACTGATGAATCACTGAACTCTACCTTTGAAACTAATGTACTATATGTTAATTAAATTTAAATAAGATTAAAAAAAGAAATTGTGTATAAAATAAATCACCCAACTCTGGTTTTCTTTGCCATTTTTCCTACCTAATGATCACTGACAGTTCTTACAATTGTTTCCTCTCTAAAACTGAATGGAAATCTGTACTCCCAACATTCCAGAATGATAATACAAATAATAATAATCAATTTTAAAAATTAATTATCAGTTCTGAATCATGAATTATCATCATCATCATCTCCATAACATTAGGAAAATTCACTTGTTTCTAGACATGTTTTATCCACTTGTGATGGCTTTTCTTTGTTTCAAAAAGTACAGAAATATAAACATAAAAACAACTTGACTTTTTAGAGAATAACATGTAGTTTCAACTAAAAACTTCTAAATATTTCACTTCAACATTCATTTTATTTTAAATTCCTTGTTTGTTTGTATATTTAAATATTACATCTGAACCAAATTGAAGGTGACTCTGCAAGTGTTGTTGAGTGTTAGGGTTAGAGCTCTTGTGAACACAGTGTTTGAGACTTCATATCCTAGATACCAAGCTAATGAAGGAAAACCACAAGTTCCAAAATTTGTCAATTTGATATATTTGTGACATCAAATTCATTTAGCAATACTTGTCTAACACATTCTCATTTTATGGGCCATAATTATTAATTGGCTATGGCCCTAAGTAGTAAACATTTTAAAATATTTTATTATTTGTGACATGCGGGATGGCACATGTTTATTAAAATGCCAATACAAAGGGGCACCTGCGTGGCTCAGTGGATTAAGCTTCTCATCCTTGATTTCAGCTCAGGTCATGATCTCAGGGTCAGGCTCTGCCCTCAGTGTGGAGTCTGTTTGTCCCTCTCCCTCTGTTCCTCCCTGGCTCATGCTTTTCTCTCCCCGCCAAAATAAATAAATAAATAAACAAGCAAACAAACAAATAAATAAATAAAATCCTTTTTTTAAATGCCAACATACATTCAAGTACAGTGCTGGGGAAAGGAAAGCCCTGGTATATACTAAGGATGGTAAAGTGAGATTACTGAAGCCTACCTGTATAGAGTACCAGGATATGGATTAAGTGCAAACTGTAGAAAATGCCTTGCATTAGCTATATTCACATAAAGTAATCAGATATGTGAAATCATCACAAAACTTTAAACTTTAAAATAATTTTTAAAACTACGCAAGTGGTTCCCAGATCCTAAATTTTGTTTTGTTCAGGCTTTTAGTGATGTACCAAGAAGTCTGAGCCTCATTTTATCCCGCATTTGAATTCATTCCCTTGCTAACTTGATCTTCTAAGTAACCCTTCAAAACCAGGAGGTATTTGTTGGATTTTAAAGTCTATATACAAGCACAGAGGTATATTAAATACATTATATTGATATATTAGATGTATTAAATATGCCTGTGGAGACTCCACAAGCAACTTCATGACCTGCATTGGAGGTAGAATTAGTTTCTGTGTTTGTTTCCAATTACTGTTGTAACAAATTATTAAAAACCCAGTGTTATAACACAACAGATTTACTCTTTTACAGTTCTGGAAGTTAGTGTAAAATAAGCATTCTAGAAGTAGGGCTCCATGCCCCTCCCTTTTCTAGCTTCTAGAGACCAGCTGAATCTCTTGCCTTATCTTCCTTTCTACACCTTCAAAGCCAGCACTGCTGCACCTTTCAAATTCTATCTCCGAACTCATGGAATTCCTCTATGGTTTTCCTTCCTCCCTTGTGATTACACCAAGCCCACTCAGATAATCTCTCTCAAGAACCTTAATCACACACACACACACACACACACACACACACACACACACACACACATTCTTAATCATACTGCCTTAGAAGATAACAGATTCACAGTTTCTGGGAATCAGGATATGGACACATTGGAGAGACCATGAAGGCCATTATTTAGCCACCATGGGAACATGAAGATATGGTACTTTTGCCAAGAAGCCTGCATTAACAGCTGGTTTGACCTGGCTTAATTGCTACACTATTCAAATAAGTAAAAATATTTTCTTTCCTAGGTTAGTCAGGCCATCTTTTTGACTCTCATAATTGTTGCAAAGTACTTGTGTTTATAAACTATTTCAGGAACTGTTTTTTCCCATATAGAACAATCAATGTTATAATATAATAATTAGTAAATGATGAAGAAATATTCAAACATGAGAAAACACTTTACCTTGAAACTACCAGAAAAGACAGGCACAATAACAATATCAACCAGTATAAATCTCCTCAGAAGATAGCCATTGTTAAGCATGTACAATTCAAATTTGGGTATTTTATATCTAATAACAACAGGTAGCTATCTTTTTACCTAATATATGATACTGAACCCAACATTATTTTTTCCTCAAATTTAGGCCATTAATTGTTTTTCCTAAATTTTCTAGCTAAAAAAAAGCATATATTTTGAGGATAAAATTATTGTTTTAAGTGCTTTATTCAGCTCACCAATCTAATTAACTGAATTTTCAGTTTTGGTCTTTATACTTAGGTCAAGAAAATGTTTTGAGTACTAGGTTTTATTATTAAAGATTTATAAAACACTTCAATAATTAAACCAAAAAATGCTCATTATATATAACTAGGTTTTCTGGCCAGCCTGTGCTTAACATTCTACAATGTTGACCAATGCAACATTCCATGATGGGCGGAGATGGTAGTAGGTGGGGAGACGGATGCAGAAAAATATCAAATTTCTCTTTATAATTTACCATCTCTCCAGAGAGACCTTTGCAAATTCCATATCTTCTAAAATCTGACAATAACGCTTTGGGCAAATGCCATTCTTCACCATAAGCAGTAGATGCTATAAAAATTTCAACACCAAGTTTTTAAGCAGACTGTTTTCATTAATAATGAAACCATCCCCATGATGCCTTCTTAAAATACTTAATGTCACTGCATAAAGACAACTGTTCCTCTTTCTACATGTTGGGGAGTCCTTCAAGAAAACTAAAACTATGTTAGACTCTTATAGTTATTTTATTCCTTTTATTCATGCCCTAAGAGAAATAACATTCTGCCATTATAAATTACTGTTAAATGAGCCATATTTCCATTATATTTTAAGGTAGGGAAATATTCATTTGGGACTTCTGGGAAGATACTGGTGTCTGGAGCAAAGATCCCAGGAATTCGATATTTTATATTCCCGATAACATATGCATTGATGATAAGAGTAATTCCTTATTTTTTAAAACTTACTATGTAAGAAGTATTATAATATATACCACATATTTTAGAGTATTTAATTCTCACAGTAGGGGTGCCTGGGTGGCTCAGTGGGAGTGTGCTGCTCCCTCTACCTCTGCACTTCCCCCCACGTATTCTCTCTCTTTGTATCTCCCATTCTCTCAAATAAATAAATAAAACTCTATTTAAAATTTTTTAAAATTTAAAAAGTTAACACAACAACTTTTTGAAAGACTGAAACTTAAACTCTGAGAGATAAATACCCACAGTTACTTAGCTCCAAAATGGCAGAGCTGAGATTTTGACCCAAATATATCTGATAGTCAAAGGCTAATTACTTAAAGTATGCATACGGGGAGAACTGTATAAGCCTCAAGTGTAAGTATCAAGTATAAGTATCGAGTACAAATATCAAGTAAAGTCAAATTCAAGTTCCAATTTCCACTTATAACAAAAATATAAATGAAAACAAATTTTCAAAATGGCAAAATAAATCTATATTTCAAATTTTTATTTGAGTATAATTGACACAAAGTATTACATTAGTTGCGGTAATCTACATTTTGAAAAGTTAAAATATTATGTGACACAATAATATTTATTAGAAAAACTTAAGCCTGGAGAAACACAAATGATAAGATATATATCACCATCAGGGCAATATGCACTTCTACTGCATGGAAACATATATCTAAGGTGATAAAATTACCTCTTCCCCAAAAGGGATTTTTAAAAATATTTTATTTATTTATTTTGACAGGCAGACATCATAAGTAGGCAGAGAACAGGCAGATAAAGAGGGAGAAGCAGGGTCCCTGCTGAGCAGAGAGCCCAATGTGGGGCTCGATCCCAGAACCCCGAGATCATGATCTGAGCCAAAAGCAGAGGCTTTAAGACACTGAGCCACCCAGGTGCTCCCCAAGAGTGATTTTTTTTGTGTGTGTGCTGAATGAGATTGTATTGGATGTATTAGATCATTCTAATGTCTATGTCTAGGGTTTTTTTTTAATTTTTTATTTTTTATAAACATATATTTTTATCCCCAGGGGTACAGGTCTGTGAATCACCAGGTTTACACACTTCACAGCACTCACCAAAGCACACACCCTCCCCAATGTCCATAATCCCACCCCCTTCTCCCAACGCCCCTCCCCCCAGCAACCCTCAGTTTGTTTTGTGAGGTTAAGAGTCACTTATGGTTTGTATCCCTCCCAATTCCATCTTGTTTCATTGATTCTTCTTCTACCCACTTAAGCCCCCATGTTGCATCACCACTTCCTCATATCAGGGAGATCATATGATAGTTGTCTTTCTCTGCTTGACTTATTTCGCTAAGCATGATACGCTCTAGTTCCATCCATGTTGTCGCAAATGGCAAGATTTCATTTCTTTTGATGGCTGCATAGTATTCCATTGTGCATATATACCACATCTTTTTAATCCATTCATTTGTTGATGGACATCTAGGTTCTTTCCATAGTTTGGCTATTGTGGACATTGCTGCTATAAACATTCGGGTGCATGTGCCCCTTTGGATCACTACGTTTGTATCTTTAGGGTAAATACCCAGTAGTGCAAATGCTGGGTCATAGGGCAGTTCTATTTTCAACATTTTGAGGAACCTCCAGGCTGTTTTCCAGAGTGGCTGCACCAGCTTGCATTCCCACCAACAGTGTAGGAGGTTTCCCCTTTCTCCACATCCTCGTCAGCATCTGTCATTTCCTGACTTGTTGATTTTAGCCATTCTGACTGGTGTGAGGTGATTTCTCATTGTGGTTTTGATTTGTATTTCCCTGATGCCGAGTGATATGGAGCACTTTTTCATGTGTCTGTTGGCCATCTGGATGTCTTCTTTGCATAAATGTCTGTTCATGTCCTCTGCCCATTTCTTGATTGGATTATTTGTTCTTTGG
>NC_081560.1:124793411-124796880 GCF_022355385.1 Mustela nigripes
TGGACACTAGTCCTTTATCTGATATGTCGTTTGCAAATATCTTCTCCCATTCTGTCAGTTGTCTTTTGATTTTGTTAACTGTTTCCTTTGCTGTGCAAAAGCTTTTGATCTTGATGAAATCCCAATAGTTCATTTTTGCCCTTGCTTCCCTTGCCTTTGGTGATGTTCCTAGGAAGATGTTGCTGTGGCTGAGGTCGAAGAGGTTGCTGCCTGTGTTCTCCTCAAGGATTTTGATGGATTCCTTTCACACATTGAGGTCCTTCATCCATTTTGAGTCTATTTTTGTGTGTGGTGTAAGGAAATGGTCCAATTTCATTTTTCTGCATGTGGCTGTCCAATTTTCCCAGCACCATTTATTGAAAAGGCTGTCTTTTTTTCCATTGGACATTCTTCCCTGCTTTGTCGAAGATTAGTTGACCATAGAGTTGAGGCCCTATTTCTGGGCTCTATATTCTGTTCCATTGATCTATGTGTCTGTTTTTGTGCCAGTACCATGCTGTCTTGATGATGACAGCTTTGTAATAGAGCTTGAAGTCCGGCATTGTGATGCCACCAACTATATTCAAGGTCTTTTCTGGTTCCATATAAATTTTAGAATTATTTGTTCCATTTCTTTGAAAAAGATGGATGGTACTTTGATAGGAATTGCATTAAATGTGTAGATTGCTTTAGGTAGCATAGACATTTTCACAATATTTATTCTTCCAATCCAGGAGCATGGAACATTTTTCCATTTCTTTGTGTCTTCCTCAATTTCTTTCATGAGTACTTTATAGTTTTCTGAGTATAGATTCTGTGTCTCTTTGGTTAGGTTTATTCCTAGGTATCTTATGGTTTTGGATGCAATTGTAAATGGGATTGACTCCTTAATATCTCTTTCTTCTGTCTTGCTGTTGGTGTAGAGAAATGCAACTGATTTCTGTGCATTGATTTTATATCCTGACACTTTACTGAATTCCTGTATAAGTTCTAGCAGTTTTGGAGTGCATTCTTTTGGGTTTTCCACATATAGTATCATATCATCTGCGAAGAGTGATAATTTGACTTCTTCTTTGCCGATTTGGATGCCTTTAATTTCCTTTTGTTGTCTGATTGCTGAGGCTAGGACCTCTAGTACGATGTTGAATAGCAGTGGTGATAATGGACATCCCTGCCGTGTTCCTGACCTTAGCGGAAAAGCTTTCAGTTTTTCTCCATTGAGAATGATATTTGCGGTGGGTTTTTCATAGATGGCTTTGATGATATTGAGGTATGTGCCCTCTATCCCTACACTTTGAAGAGTTTTGATCAGGAAGGGATGTTGTACTTTGTCAAATGCTTTTTCAGCATCTATTGAGAGTATCATATGGTTCTTGTTCTTACTTTTATTGATGTGTTGTATCACATTGACTGATTTGCGGATGTTGAACCAACCTTGCAGCCCTGGAATAAATCCCACTTGGTCGTGGTGAATAATCTTTTTAATGTACTGTTGAATCCTATTGGCTAGTATTTTGTTGAGTATTTTCGCATCTGTGTTCATCAAGGATATTGGTCTATAGCTCTCTTTTTTGGTGGGATCCTTGTCTGGTTTTGGGATCAAGGTGATGCTGGCCTCATAAAATGAGTTTGGAAGCTTTCCTTCCATTTCTATTTTTTGGAACAGTTTCAGGAGAATAGGAATTAGTTCTTCTTTAAATGTTTGGTAGAATTCCCCCGGGAAGCCGTCTGGCCCTGGGCTTTTGTTTGTTTGGAGATTTTTAATGACTGTTTCAATCTCCTTACTGGTTATGGGTCTGTTCAGGCTTTCTATTTCTTCCTGGTTCAGTTGTGGTAGTTTATATGTTTCTAGGAATGCATCCATTTCTTCCAGATTGTCAAATTTATTGCCGTAGAGTTGCTCATAGTATGTTCTTATAATAGTTTGTATTTCTTTGGTGTTAGTTGTGATCTCTCCTCTTTCATTCATGATTTTATTTATTTGGGTCCTTTCTCTTTTCTTTTTGATAAGTCGGGCCAGGGGTTTATCAATTTTATTAATTCTTTCAAAGAACCAGCTCCTAGTTTCGTTGATTTGTTCTATTGTTTTTTTGGTTTCTATTTCATTGATTTCTGCTCTGATCTTTATGATTTCTCTTCTCCTGCTGGGCTTAGGGTTTCTTTCTTGTTCTTTCTCCAGCTCCTTTAGGTGTAGGGTTAGGTTGTGTACCTGAGACCTTTCTTGTTTCTTGAGAAAGGCTTGTACCGCTATATATTTTCCTCTCAGGACTGCCTTTGTTGTGTCCCACAGATTTTGAACCGTTGTATTTTCATTATCATTTGTTTCCATGATTTTTTTCAATTCTTCTTTAATTTCCCGGTTGACCCATTCATTCTTTAGAAGGATACTGTTTAGTCTCCATGTATTTGGGTTCTTTCCAAACTTCCTTTTGTGGTTGAGTTCTAGCTTTAGAGCATTGTGGTCTGAAAATATGCAGGGAATGATCCCAATCTTTTGATACCGGTTGAGTCCTGATTTAGGACCGAGGATGTGATCTATTCTGGAGAATGTTCCATGTGCACTAGAGAAGAATGTGTATTCTGTTGCTTTGGGATGAAATATTCTGAATATATCTGTGATGTCCATCTGGTCCAGTGTGTCATTTAAGGCCTTTATATCCTTGCTGATCTTTTGCTTGGATGACCTGTCCATTTTAGTGAGGGGAGTGTTAAAGTCCCCTACTATCATTGTATTATTGTTGATGTGTTTCTTTGATTTTGTTATTAATTGGTTTATATAGTTGGCTGCTCCCACATTGGGGGCATAGATATTTAAAATTGTTAAATCTTCTTGTTGGACAGACCCTTTGAGTATGATATAGTGTCCTTCCTCATCTCTTATTATAGTCTTTGGCTTAAAATCTAATTGATCTGATATAAGGATTGCCACTCCTGCTTTCTTCTGATGTCCATTAGCATGGTAAATTCTTTTCCACCCCCTCACTTTAAATCTGGAGGTGTCTTCGGGCTTAAAATGAGTTTCTTGGAGGCAACATATAGATGGGTTTTGTTTTTTTATCCATTCTGATACCCTGTGTCTTTTGACAGGGGCATTTAGCCCATTCACATTCAGGGTAACTATTGAGAGATATGAATTTAGTGCCATTGTATTGCCTGTAAGGTGACTGTTACTGTATATGGTCTCTGTTCCTTTCTGATCTACCACTTGTAGGCTCTCTCTTTGCTTAGAGGACCCCTTTCAAGATTTCCTGTAGAGCTGGTTTGGTATTTGCAAATTCTTTCAGTTGTTGTTTGTCCTGGAAGCTTTTAATCTCTCCTTCTATTTTCAATGATAGCCTAGCTGGATATAGTATTCTTGGCTGCATGTTTTTCTCGTTTAGTGCTCTGAAAATATCATGCCAGCTCTTTCTGGCCTGCCAGGTCTCTGTGGATAAGTCAGCTGCCAATCTAATATTTTTACCATTGTATGTTACAGACTTCTTTTCCCGGG
>NC_081560.1:124796890-124824925 GCF_022355385.1 Mustela nigripes
CTGCTTTCAGGATTTTCTCTTTGTGACTGAGACTTGTAAATTTTACTATTAGGTGACGGGTTGTGGGCCTATTCTTATTGATTTTGAGGGGCGTTCTCTGAACCTCCTGAATTTTGATGCTCGTTCCCTTTGCCATATTGGGGAAATTCTCCCCAATAATTCTCTCCAGTATACCTTCTGCTCCCCTCTCTCTTTCTTCTTCTTCTGGAATCCCAATTATTCTAATGTTGTTTCGTCTTATGGTGTCACTTATCTCTCGAATTCTCCCCTCGTTGTCCAGTAGCTTTTTGTCCCTCTTTTGCTCAGCTTCTTTATTCTCTGTCATTTGGTCTTCTATATCGCTAATTCGTTCTTCTGCCTCATTTATCCTAGCAGTGAGAGCCTCCATTTTTTATTGCACCTTATTAATAGCTTTTTTTATTTCAACTTGGTTAGATTTTATTTCTTTTATTTCTCCAGAAAGGGCTTTTATATCTCCCGAGAGGGTTTCTCTAATATCTTCCATGCCTTTTTTGAGCCCGGCTAGAACCTTGAGAATTGTCATTCTGAACTCTAGATCTGACATATTACCAATGTCTGTATTGATTAGGTCCCTAGCCTTCGGTACTGCCTCTTGTTCTTTTTTTTTTTTTTTGTGGTGAATTTTCACATCTTGTCATTTTGTTCAGATAAGAGTATATGAAGGAACAAGTAAAATACTAAAAGGGTGGCAACAACCCCAGGAAAATATGCTTTAACCAAATCAGAAGAGATCCCAAATCGTGAGGGGGGAGAAAGGGGATAAAAAGACGTTTAAAAAGGAAGAATGAAAAAAAAAAAAAAGAAAAGCAAAAAAAAGAAAAGAATTTAAAAAAAGAAAACAAATAAGAAAAATATAAAAAAGAAAATATATATATATTAGGTAAACTAGTTAAAAAACGTTAAAAACGAAAAGGTAAAAGTTAAGAAAAAAAAATTTTACCAGAAGGTGAGAAAAAAAAAATGAAAAAGAAAAAAAGTAAATTAACTTCAAGACTAAAAAAAATCACAGGGAGAAAGCCTTGAGTTCTGTGCTTGGCTTTCTCCTCCTCTGGAATTCTGCTGCTCTCCTTGGTATTGAAACCGCACTCCTTGGTAGGTGAACTTGGTCTTGGCTGGATTTCTTGTTGATCATCTGGGGAGGGGCCTGGTGTAGTGATTCTCAAGTGTCTTTGTCCCAGGTGGAATTGCACCGCCCTTACCAGGGGCCCGGCTGAGTAATCCGCTTGGGTTTGCTTACACGAGCTTTTGTTCCCTGGGTGCTTTCCGTAGAGTCCCGGAGGACGGGAATACAAATGGTGGCCTCCTGGTCTCTGGCCTGGAGGAGCCGAGAGCCCGGGGCCCCACTCCTCAGTGTGCCCTCAGAGAACAGTGCCTAGTTACTCCCGTCAGTCTGACCTCCGGCCGCGCTTTGAGCTCACTGAACCTGTGGCTGGTTCAAGGTAACACCAAGCTGCGAGCTCACTGTTGTCTCTGTCTCTGTAGCCGGCATTTCTGTTCCAATACCCACAAGCGCTGCCACACTCAGACACCGCCGATCCTTCTGTGACCCTGCGGGACCTGAGGCCACGCTGACCCCGCGTGGGCTTCGTCCCTATTTAGCCTCTGGAGCGATGTCCCTCAGCGGAACAGACTTTTAAAAGTCCTGATTTTGTGCGCCAATGCTCCGCTGCTTGCCGGGAGCCGGCCCCTCCCCCCGGGGTCTATCTTCCCGTCGCTTTGGATTCACGTCTCCGCCAGTCCTACCTTTCAGAAAGTGGTTGTTTTTCTGTTTCCAGAAACACATCAAAAATAATACAATAATAGTAAGGGACATTAGCATTCCCCTCACTAAAATGGACAGATCATCCAAGCAAAAGATCAACAAGGAAATAAAGGCCTTAAATGACACACTGGACCAGATGGACATCACAGATACATTCAAAACATTCCATCGCAAAGCAACAGAATACACATTATTCTCTAGCGCACATGGAACATTCTCCAGAAGAGATCACATTCTGGGTCATATATCAAATCTCAACCAGTACCAAAAGATTGGGATCATTCCCTGCATATTTTCAGACCACAGTGGTCTGAAGCTAGAACTCAATCCCAAGAGGAAATTTGGAAAGAACCCAAATATGTGAAGGCTAAAGAGCATCCTACTAAAGAATGAATGGGTCAACAAGGAAATTTTAAAAGAATTGAAAAAATTCATGGAAATAAATGATAATGAAAACACAATGGTTCAAAATTCGTGGAGCACAGCAAAGGCAGTCCTAAGAGGAAAATATATATAGCAGTACAATCCTTTCTCAAGAAACAAGAAAGGTCTCAAATACAGAACCTAACCCTACACCTAAAGGAGTTGGAAAAAGAACAGCAAAAAAAAAAAAAAAAAAAAAAAAGCCTAAATCCAGCATGAGAAGAGAAATAATAAAGATAAGAGCATAAATCAATGAAATAGAAGAAATAGAAACCAACCAACCAACCAAACAACAACAACAACAACAAAAACCCAAAAAACAAAAAACAAAAAAACCCCAAACCAACCAGTAGAAAAAAATCAATGAAACCAAGAGCTGATTCTTTTTTTTTTTTTAAAGATTTTATTTATTCATTTGACAGAGAGAGAGATCACAAGTAGGCAGAGAGGCAGGCAGAGAGAGAGGGAAGCAGGCTCCCTGCTGAGCAGACAGCCCGATGCGAGGCTTGATCCCAGGACCCTGAGATCATGACCTGAGCCGAAGGCAGAGGCCTTAACACACTGAGCCACCAGGCGCCCCAAGAGCTGATTCTTTGAAAGAATTAGTAAGAGTGATAAACCCCTGGCCAGAGTTATCAAAAAGAAAAGAGAAAGGACCCAAATAAATAAAATCATGAGTGTAAGAGGAGAGATCACAACCAACACCAACGAAATACAAACAAATATAAGAACATATTATGAGCAACTATAGACCAGCAAATTTGACAATCTGGAAGAAATGCATACACTCTTAGAGATAAATAAACTACCATAACTGAACCAGGAAGAAATAGAAAACCTGAACAGACCCATAACCAGTAAGGAGATTGAAGCAGTC
Source organism: Mustela nigripes (assembly GCF_022355385.1). Taxonomy (NCBI): domain Eukaryota; kingdom Metazoa; phylum Chordata; class Mammalia; order Carnivora; family Mustelidae; genus Mustela; species Mustela nigripes. Next base: position 124,799,974 of record NC_081560.1, read on the forward strand.
ATAAAAATCTTCCAACAAACTAGAGTCCAGGGCCAAATGGCTTCCCAGGGGAATTCTACCAAACATTTAAAGAAGAATTAATACCTATTTTCCTGACACTGTTCCAAAAAACAGAAATGGAAGGAAAACTTCCAAACTCATTTTATGAGGCCAGCATCACCTTGGTCCTAAAACAGACAAAGACCCCATCAATAAAGAGAATTACAGACCAATATCCTTGATGAACAAAGAAGCAAAAATTCTCACTAAAATAATAGCCAATAGGATCCAACAGTACATTAAAAGGATTATTCACCACAACCAAGTGGGATTTATTCCAGGGCTGCCAGGTTGGTTCAAGATTTGCAAATCAATGTGATATATGACATTAATAAAAGAAAGAACAAGAAACATATGGATCTCTCAATAGATGCTGAAAAAGTACTTGACAAAGTACATCATCCCTTCCTGATTAAAACTCTTCAAAGAGTAGGGATAGAGGGCACACACCTCAATATCATCAAAGCCATCTATGAAATGCCCACCGCAAATATCATTCTCAATGGAGAAAAACTGAGAGCTTTTTCACAAAGGTCGGGAACACAGCAGGGATGTCTATTATCACCACTGCTTTCAACATAATACTAGAAGTCCTAGCCTCAGCAATCAGACAACAAAAAGAAATTAAAGGCATCCAAATCATCAAAGAAGGCAAACTCTCTCTTTGCAGATGATATGATACTTTATGTGGAAAACCTAAAAGACTCCACTCCAAATCTGCTTGAACTTGGACAGAAATTCAGTAAAGTGTCAGGATATAAAATCAATACACAGAAACCAGTTGCATTTCTTTACAACAACAAGACAGAAGAAAGAGAAATTAAGGAGTCAATCCCATTTACAATTGCACCCAAAACCATAAGATACCTAGGAATAAACCTAACCAAAAAAGCAAAGAATCTGTGCTCAGAAAACTATAAAGTACTCATGAAAGAAATTGAGAAAGACACAAAGAAATGGAAAAACGTTCCATGCTCATGGATTGGAACAACAAATATTGTGAAAATGTCTATGTTACCTAAAGCAATCTACACGTTTAATGCAATCCCTATCAAAACCCCATCCATTTTTTTCAAAGAAATGGAACAAATAATCCTAAAATTTATATGGAACCAGAAAAGACCTCAAATAGTCAAAGGAATATTGAAACAGAAAGTCAAAGTTGTTGGCATCACAACTCCAGACTTCAGGCTCTATTACAAAGCTGTCATCATCAAGACAGTATGGTACTAGCATAAAAACAGACACATAGATCAATGGAACAGAATACAGAGCCCAGACCCTCAATTCTATGGCCAACTAATCTTTGACAAAGCAGGAAAGAATGTCCAATGAAAAAGAGACAGTCTCTTTAACAAATGGTGTAGGGAAAATTGGACAGGTACATGCAGAAGAATGAAACTGGACCATTTCCTTATACCACACACAAAAATAGACTCCAAATGGACGAAAGACCTCAATGTGAGAAAGGAATCCATCAAAATCCTTGAGGAGAATATAGGCAGCAACCTCCTCAACCTCAGCTGCAGCAACTTCTTCCTAGAAACATCCCCCAAGGCAAGGGAAGCAAGGGCAAAAATGAACTATTAAGACTTCATCAAAATCAAAAGCTTTTGCACAGCAAAGGAAATAGTCAACCAAAGCAAAAGACAACTGACAGAATGAGAGAAGGTATTCCCAAATGACATATCAGATAAAGAGCTAGTATCCAAAATCTATAAAGAGCTTATCAAGCTCAACACCCAAAGAACAAATAATCTGATCAAGAAATGGGCAGAGGACATGAACAGACATTCTGCAAAGACGACAATCAAGATGGCCAACGGACACATGAAAAAGTGTTCAACACCACTCGACATCAGGGAAATACAAATCAAAACCACAATGATATACCACCTCACACCAGTCAGAATGGCTCTAATTAACAAGTCAGGAAATGATAGATGCTGGTGAAGATGCAGAGAAAGGGGGACCCTCCTACACTGTTGGTGGGAATGCAAGCTGCTGCAACCACTCTGGAAAACATGGAATGTATGGAGGTTTCTCAAAAAGTTGAAAATAGAGCTACCCTACCACCCAGCAATCACACTACTGGGTATTTACACTAAAGACACAAATGGAGTGATCCAAAGGGGAATTTGCATGCATATGTTTATAGCAGCAATGTCCACAATAGCCAAACTATGGAAGGAAGCTAGATGTCCATCAACAGATGAATGGATAAATAAGATTGTACATATATGCAATGGAATACTATGCAGCCATCAAAAGAAATGAAATATTGCCATTTGCAATGATGTGAATGGAACTAGAGGGTATTATGTTGAGCGGAATAAGTCAATCAGAGAAAGACAATTATCATATCATCTCCTGATATGGGAAATTTGAGAGGCAAAGTAGGGGGTTTGGGGGGTAGGGAAGGAAAAAATTGAACAAGATGGGATCAGGAGGGAGACAAACCATCAGAGACTCTTAATCTCACAAAACAAACAGAGGGTTGCCAGGGTGAGGGCAGTAGGGACAGGGTGGCTGGGTTATGGACACTGGGGAGGGTATGTGCTGTGGTGAGTGCTGTGAAGTGTGTAAGTCTGACGATTTACAGACCTGTACCGCTGGGGCTAATAATACATTATATGTTAATAAAATTTTTTTAAGAAACTGTTTAGGGCTTGGAAATCAATTTAAAAAAATAAAAGAAGACATAAAGGTGGCCAAGAGAAACCCGCAAAGATGCTCAATATCAGCCATCACCAGGAAGACACAAATTAAAAAAAACAAAAACAAAAACAAACCCACCAACAATGAAATATCACCTCACACCTGTTACAATGGCTGTCATCAAAAAGACAAAAGATAATAAATATTGATGAGGATATGGAGAAAAGGGAGCCTACTGGTGAGAATGCAAATTGGTACACCATTATGAAACATAGTACAGAGGTTCCTTTAACTTAAAAACAGAGCTACTATATGATCCAGCAATCTCACTACGGATATTTATCCAAAGAAATTGAAGTTAGGATCTCAAAAAGATATCTGCACTGCCATGTTCATTGCAGCTTTACTCACAATAGCCAAGATAAGTGTCCATAAGCACTTGTCCAAGATAAGTGTCCATCAACATTTATTTGTTGATAAGGATCCATCAACAAATAAATGGATAAAGAAGATAAATCAATTCATACATTCATATATATGTATATATTCACATATGCATACATATATATGTCTACCTATATGTACATATATCCACATATACATGCATATATATGCACACATGTGAATGTATAAGTGTGAATATGTACACATGCAAACACATGCACACATATGTACGCATGTGAATATATGCATATATGTGTATGAATGTACATATATGTATGCTTATGTGAATATGTGTGGGTGTGTACATATGTGAGTATATGTACACATAAATGAATATATGTATATATGTACACATATGTACGCTTATGTGAATATATGTACATGTGTGGGTGTGTACATACATGATTATATGTAGATATAAATGCACACATATGTGAATATATGTACATGTGTGAGTGTATATGTACACATATATGTGTGCATATATGTGGATATAAATATGTACACATGTGTGGATATATATTTATATGTGAATGCATATCATTCATCCACAAGAAACAAGGAAATCCTGCAGTTTGCAACAACTTGGAAGGAATTTCAGTGCACTAGGCTATGTAAAATAAGTCAGGCAGAGAAATACAAATACTGTATGTCATCACTTAAGTGTGGAATCTAAAAAAGACAAAAAGAAGAACAAAGTAGAGTGGTAGTTACCCAGGGCTGAGCAGTGGGGAAAATGAGGAACAATTCATCAAAGGGTACACGCTTCCAGTTATAAGATTATCAAGTTTGGGGATCTTATGTACAGCATGGTGATTATAGTTAATAATACCACATCACATGGTTGGAATTTGCTAAGGAAGTAAATCTTAAACGAAATCATAATTATGTGATGGGATGGAGGTGCTAGCTAAGCTACAGTGGTAATCATTTTGCAATTTATAAATGCATCAAATCTGAAACCTAAAAAATGTTATCTGTCAACTATATGTCAATAAATTTAGGAAAAAATTGAAAGATGAGACCATCACTGTAAGGTGTTTTCTTTTTTTTTTTTCCCCCTTTTTTGGCAGCTTTTTGCCTCAGGGTTACAAGGTTGTCAGCTACACAGTGTGGCTCAATCTCTGATAGAACAACCATAGTTTTTTTGATATGAAAAAAAGTAAAGGCCAGTGTTTGAATCAACCCCACAGAGCTGAAAAACGAAGGGAAAATCCCAGAAAGAAGCAAACCAAAGAGTTTGGAAAGCTCTAAACTTTATGCATAAATACTACAAACCTTTGTTGATCAATGAACTTGGAAGCATGGGACAGAAACCACCTATATTCAATGGAACTAATAGTTGAGCTGCTGCCCAAAACACATGATTTGCAGTTAAAGTCCAACCAAGTTAGTCCCTCTTGAAACAACAATAATATTCACATTCCCAGAGGAATACAACAAAACCCACCACATGCCACTCACAATGTCCTAGAAAATCCAAGTTTATTTCACATACAAAGAAACAGAAAAATGTGATCTTATTCTTGAGCAGGGCTTGGCAAAATTTTTTCTATAATATGTAATAAACTATATATAATTATCTAGATAGCTATAGATACAGACATAAACACAGAGACATATACCTACAGATATACAATAGGTATACATATAAATTGGTACAATATAAAAATATACATCATATCAGCGAAAGACACACATTAAAGAAGCACTAATGAAAAATTTCTTATCACAATAGATAGGTTGAAATCAAGGCTCTGGTGAGGTTAATTAGATTGTTATTACTAAATAAATGGTTTTCAAACTTTGATGGACATCTGGAAATGTCTGTAGAAATTTTAAATAAAAAGTGGTATCATTATCTTATGAGATTCTGATATAGCAGATTTGAGTAAGTTCTACTTATCCCTATTTCTTCTATCTTCATAGTGTTTCTGAAGTAATCCAAAATTTGAGAAGCCTGGAATTAGAAGCAATGTTATATTTGGTGTTTAGTTCTATCATTGGTGGAGCTTTGGAAAAAAAAGAAAAGAAGACAGATGCTTAACTATCAGTCCATAACACCTGAATCAGAATCTCTGAGTTTGGGGTCCAGAAATTCACATTTTTAAAAAGGATTTTATTTATTTATTTTATAGATAAATAGAGAAGGGGAAGGAGGGTGAGAGAGCACAAGCTATTAACAAAGAAACAATGTAACATAAGGGCAATGACTATGAACATACTATTACTTTGTGGCTATTGCCAAGGGCTATGATATGTTTTGGATTTATCAGTTGGGGATGTCATCCACTGTATTGTATTAAAAACTGTGAAACATGTTTTAGAGATTAAATTGTAATTTTTAAATTTTAAAGCAACTATTTAACTTAAAATACTGAGTTGCTAGCTTGTCAATTTACATATTAGGTGTTTCATTCTATGACTAATAATGCAAAAATGGTCCTAACTATACTGCATAATTGATCAGGAGGAGGGAGCAAAAGTAAAGCCCAGGAAGTGTCTAGTGCACTATAAATGAAAGGTATTGTGATGCTATATAACTTGATGCTTCATTAAGGTATGATTTGAAAATATCAATTATATATCTTTTCTAATAACCATTTTCCAGTGTTTTTACTCAGCTCAGAAATTTTAATGAGAGGCTTTCGGGTCCTTTGACCTGTTCTCTCCCCTTTTGTCATCAGTATTTGAAACACTTTTAATGGCCATTTGATAATGAAACAAACTGGATTACATTTCCTATCTCAGAGTTAATCAAAACAACCTGTAGATGAACTGGTCATTTAATAGTTTATAGAATGTCCAGTCTTAAAGAGAAAGAAAAATATTTTGCCACTGATGAAATTAGGCAAGAATAGGAACTCAGTTTTTTCTCATATACAGAGATCAGTGAATTGATGTAATACAAAGCATTTGTAGTTGTGTTAAAGACAAGCTTTACCCTTCTTAATTTGTCTGTTTTAGCTAGCAACATCAATCAATGCAGTTTTAGTTAGCAACATTGAAGATTACCACTTTGGGTAATCAATATATTGAAAAATCCATTTTAGCAGAAGGAATACCTTTCCTTCCACACAAGTTTGAGCTTGTGCAGAATTTTCCTCTGATCTTCAAGCTGCTTTAACTAACTGAGCTGATGAAAGATGTGAGGTGGTTACAGGACTGAAAACAACTTGGCAGGGATTGAAGGTTATGGTTACTTGTAACACATGCTTAAAAAGTGCCCCTACATACAATTCTCCCTTTTTATTTGTATAAATAAAATGTGATGATATAACATCCTTGATTATGGGCCCTGAATATACAGGCAAATATAAATTTTAAAAACTATCAATTTTATGATAATTTTTAGCACTTCCGGAATAGTAGTTTGGGGGCACATATTAAATATGGATTTCTGGGGGCACCTGGGTGGCTCAGTCAGTTGAGCATCCAAATCTGGGTTTCAGATCTAGCATGATCTCAGGGTTGTGAGATGGAGCCTCTATATTCAGCTCACAGTCTGTTTGAGATTCAGTCCCTCACCCTCTGTCTCTCTCTTTCTCTAAATAAATAAATAAATCTTAAAAAATAAATAAACAAACAAAAACTATAACAGGTATCAGCAAATTAGAGTTCTCACTGAAACAAAATCAGAGTAATAGACAAGAATAAGCTGATATAAAAGGATAATCCTGTCACTAAAGCAAATAAAATGACTAAATAAAATATGAGTTATCAACAATCATACTACTCAAAAGAATTATGCTCAAAAGTCATTTCCATGAGCCAGACCCAAGAGAAAACTGAAGAAGTAGCAGGCAAAATCTAGGTAAATTCCAGGACAGTAGAGCCTAAATTTTAGATCAGAAGATGGTAGGGAGTCAGCAGGCTGACTGTAGAGAAGGAAAATTAAAACATGGAAGACATAAAATTGTAAAGCGTACACAAAATGAACCTAACATGAGAATTAACTGTAAAAACCAAAAAGATACAGAATTAATACCTACAAGAACCTGAAAAATTACAACCTTCTTATAGTGATCCTAAATTAAGAAAGTAGAAAATAAAATGACAAAAGCAGGAAATTGACATCCCGAAGAATGGAAAACACAGAATTTCAAAAAATATTTTAAAATTAAAAATTCAAAGAATGAATTAAATGGTTGATTAAAATAGAAAGAAAATTAATTTGAAATAGTTCAAAAACTCAAAACTCTGAAAGTATTGAAAGTGTTTATGTCAGAGGTATGGAGAATAGATTGTAAAGCAACAATGTGTATTTAAAGTAATTCAAGTACACACAGAAAGCTCCCTAGGTTAAATCACATAAAAAGAGACATAAATATTAGTTTATGAAGACTGAAATCATGCCCAATATTCTATTATTCTTAGATGGAATGTCTTTTTCTTTTTTTAAGATTTTATCTATTTATTTGACAGAGAGACACAGCTAGAGAGGGAACACAAGCAAGAGGGGAGTGGGAAAGGGAGAAGCAGACTCCCCGCTGAGCAAAGAGCTGGATATGGGGTTCAATCTCAGGACCCTGGGATCATGACCCCAGCTGAAGGCAGAGGCTTAACTCACTGAGCCACCTAGGCGCCCCTGGCATGTTTTATACATATCTTTTAGAACTATGTTTTCTGAACTATAGGTCAAGTAAAAATGCTTTTGTTCCACAAAAACAACAACTTTAACTGAACGTACTCATTTAAAATAAAGAATATCAGAAGGGAGGTGGATGGAATGGTGGTAAAATTGGTGATGTGAATGAAGGAGTGCACTTGTGATAAGCACAGGGTGGTATATGGAAGTATTGAATGACTGTATTGCACGCCTGAAACTATTATACTGTATGTTAACTAACTGGAATTAAAATAAAAATTTATTTTAAAATTTTTTATTTATTTTTGGGCGCCTGGGTGGCTCAGTGGGTTAAGCCGCTGCCTTCGGCTCAGGTCATGATCTCAGGGTCCTGGGATCGAGTCCCGCATCGGGCTCTCTGCTCAGCAGGGAGTCTGCTTCCTCCTCTCTCTCTCTGCCTGCCTCTCTGCCTACTTGTGATCTCTGTCAAATAAATAAATAAAATCTTTAAAAAAATTTTATTTATTTTTATTATATTTATTTAAATATTAAATAAAATATTATTTATATTTATTATTATTTTTATTTATTTTATTTAAAAATAAAAGTAGTTCAATAAAAGAGAAAAACTTCTAGTAGTTTATATTTAAAGAGATAATAAACATGATTATTTTGAACTGAAAACGTGGAACAACAAATTTAAAAATTTTAGCACAAAAAGACCCAAATATGATATATTTAAATAAACCTATATCCACTGTGGCAAAATGCTGAATACAGAAGAAAAGCCTTAGAAACTACTAGAGAGAAAAGACATATTTGCAATAAAAGACCACAATTACACTGACAGCAAACTTCTCCTGATCAGCGGTAGGTGCCAGAGGTGGTGCCAGAAGACTATCATCAGTTCAGAGTACTACCGTTAGTACAGAGTATTAGAGTAAATACTAAGAGTAAATACAGTTCATGACTGAAAATCTGTATCACTCAAAGACCACTGAAGGAATATGGTGGTAGGCAAAGTAATGGCTGCCCAAAGATACCTACATCCTAATCACCAAGCCTGTGAATATATTTACATGGTAAAGGAACTTCACAAATGTGATTAAGTTGAGGATATTGGGATTATCTTGGGTTATTTGAAAGTGTCTCATGTAATCATAAGAACCCTTCAGAGAGTCAGAGAAGGAGATATGACAGCCATAGTAGAGGTCAAGATGACTTCACTGATGGCTTTGAAGATGGAGGAAGACTCTACAAGGCAAAGAATGCAGGTGTACCCTAGAAGATAGAAAAGACAAGGGAAAAAGCTCTGCCCTAGAGCCTCCAACAACTTTATTTTAGCATACAGAGACATATTCAGAACTATAAGATAATCAATGTATGCTGTTTTTAACCCCTAAATTCATGCTATTTTGTTACAGCAGCAACAAGAAACTACATATATATCTAAAAGAATTCCTTCGAAAGGAAAGTAATTCAACTGTGTGTGTGTGTGTCATAACAGATGGTATACGGGTAGATGAGAAAAAGGAAGAGAGACAGAGACACAAAGACGGAGCACCATACATATATATACACATGTATATACACATATATACATGTATATATATATATATATATGTATGGTGCTCCGTCTTTGTGTGTGTATATATATATATATATACACATATACATATATACATATATATATATATATATATATATATATGCTATCAAAACTAAGGTACGCTCTTGGTAGAGGATAAAAGATAACAGTTAATTTTACACTGTGTTAAATGGAGTATATATTTAAAGATTAAAAATGACTTCTAAAATAATATCAATAAAATATATAACTTTTAAACAAGTACAGGAGGCAATATGAGCACAAGCAATCACTTTAATAAGTGTATTCAAAACAAATTTTAAAAATGCAAAAACACAGAGAAAGCATAAGTAGAAAATACAAAACAAAAATGGTAAAAAATAATTCCAGATGTGTTAGTTTCATAACAAATGAAAATGGACTGAACTCACCTCCACGCTATGGAGGTGACCACCACCTTCCATGAGACTGTGCTGGGTCTCATGGTCTTCCTGATGCTCATCTTCTTGGGGGCCCTTGGGGGCCCTTTGTGATAACCCAGCAGGTAAGGAACTGTCATCTTGGTATATTTTATAGACCAATGGCTGCCCAAAGATACCTACATCCTAATCACCAAGCCTGTGAATATATTTACATGGTAAAGGAACTTCACAAATGTGATTAAGTTGAGGATATTGGGATTATCTTGGGTTATTTGAAAGTGTCTCATGTAATCATAAGAATCCTTCAAAGAGTCAGAGAAGAATCTCAGCAGTATACATATCTCTTATTTCAAATTAAAAAAAAAAATCACATAATCACATGGGTATTGGAAACCCATGGAATTATCTGATCAGCAATGAGGGCAGGAAGAAATATGTTGATACACAAGTGACCCACTCAGCGCATCTTAGTACCCCTTGACCAGCTGTGTTGGTAAAAGCAATACTATCCACAGCTGGAGAAGCGAATGGTGACTAGGGGCTCAGGCCTCTCAAGGATGAGATCTGGATCACACTACCACCTAAACCACTAAGACCAGCAGAGATAATAACTGCAAGTGAGAGCACTTCTGAAATGACAGCAGGGGAGGAAGATGAGCATCAGGAAGGACTATCATTCATCCAATTATCATCCCTCTACTGTTTTTCCATGAATAGAGACTCCCTGGAATATCAGAGGAGCTATTCTCTGGTATTATGTCAGAAAATGTACCCAGGAAACACAAGGGAGGCATTATAATGTATGCAGTGCTGTCTGCCCAGATCCCAGCTCAGGGATGAACAACTTTTACCCCCAAATGCTGGGGGTGCTACCAGCCTTCAGTGATAGATGTTCTTTAGAACTGCCTTAGTTAAAGCAAGCTACCCAGTCCAAGGACATGTTCTCATGTGTCTACTTCTCAGCTTTCAATACATGGGTATTGCTTAGCTGGACCAATCAATTAATTGGTCAATTAATTCCCAAGGATGATGAAATAGCTACTGTCTTCCTACTGGCTGACACTATAAAATATTAACCTGGGATCTGTCAGCTACTATATGTTCTGTCATGTAGAACTGAGAAATGGAAGTGGCATGATTATAGAAAAAGAGAAAAGTATGAAGCTAATAACGCAAGAAGAAGAAAGGAAAATGGAGAAAATCCTAACAATGGACAAATCACCCAGCCACATTTCTTTTTGTGAGTTTAATGAGACAAGGTCTTCATAACAGATTTCCTGTTTTGATTAAGCTACTTCAAAATGGACTTATGTTACTTATAAGCAAGCATCTAAACAAATGTCATTGGAAATATTTGTGAATATAACATAAAACCTATCATAATTGGTCTACATGATATCCACTTAAAACTTGTAATCTATCTGGCTAACTGTGGCTTATCAACAACAATCTCTATATAAAAGTAGGAGCTTGAACCAAATGAAAAATGTGTCATCATTCATGCATTTCATGCATTCATTGTGCTTTTAAATCTCTCAATTACATGGATAATATTTTTCTACATGGGAATAAATCATTTCAGTTATATTTGCATAACCATATTAATTTTTAAATGATAAACATATTATAAACATTTATATGTTAATATATCGATTCATGCGAAACTAAGTAAGTATATTATATTGCTTTATTGTTAACTCAATTTTAATTTAAGAGCACTAGAATTCTCATCATTGTTTTTTAAAAATTTCCTTTCAAGTCTAATGATTTCTTTGTGTGACTCATAACTTTCTACTAGTTTCCTAACATTTTATATCATTTTAGAAAGTAATGGTCATGATTTATACTTATTCACTCACCACTAAATGTCAAAAGAGAGGAAATGTTGACATGTTGATCCAACAGTCATATAAATAGATATTACTAAAGCTTAAACATTTACTGCAAAAATTTTAATAACAAATTTGTATTTAGTTATCTATGTATACAAATATCTTTATCATATTTACATATATTTTAAATCTTTATAGATTCTCCCATTTACTTTTATCACAGTATAAAATTAAATGTATAACCTCAGTGCTCCTTAAATTGAGAGAGAAATATCCGTATTCATGTGAAAAAGTACTCATTTTTTTCATCAGGCTCAAATAATGGAAACAAAAAATAGTGTTCTCATTTATATGATGAACACATGAAGATCTACAAGAAACATAACTAGACCATGATTAAACATTGTTTAAATCATACAACAATGCACAGTGTCTGGCATAAATTTCTCAAAAAAAAAAAAAGTATCTAATACACAATTTAAAGTAATCTAATGGAAGGCGGAACTATTTGGATGCCCAATATCTTGTTAGCACTGCAATTCAACTACCAAGAGAACATGTTGTAAATTAAATATTACCCACCAATATGCTGTGGTCAGCATGCAGCTAGCAATGCAGCAATAATGAACTGACCCCATTGACTTCAGCATCCTGTCATCATGGAGTTTCAGGCTCTCAATGGAATAGAATAAATCAAGAGGCTGCTTCACAGTGATTAAAGCAAATTAATAGGATTGGAAATCAAACTGTTTAAAAAATGTATCCATACCCATGCCAACAAGGAAGCAGCCAACTACATAAGCCAACTGTTAATCAAAATAAAGAGACATATTGATAAGAATACATTAAATGTAGGGGATCTTAACACACCACTTTCAGATCATCTAAGACAGATCATCTAAGCAGAAAATCAACAACGAAACAAGAGCTTTGAATGAAACATTGGACCAGATGGACCTCATAGATATATACAGAACATTCCACCCTAAAACAACAGAATACTCACTTTTCTCACGTACACATGGAACTTTCTCCAGAATAGACCACATACTGAGTCACAAATCAGGGCTCAAACGATACCAAAAGATTGAGATTATTCCCTGCATATTCTCAGACCACAGTGCTTTGAAACTGGAACTCATCCACAAGAAAAAGCATGGAAGGAATTCAAACACTTAGAACCTAAAGACCACCCTGCTTAAGAACATTTGGATCAACCAGGATAGAAAAGAAAAAACTTAAACAATTCATAGAAACCAATGAGAATGAGGACACATCAGTACAAAACCTATGGGATTCAGCAAATGTGGTCCTAAGGGGGAAATACATAGCCATACAAGCCTCCCTCAAAAAAAAAAAAAATGAAAAATCCAGAACACACAGATCTCTTTGCAACTTAAAGAACTGGAGAAGCAACAACAAATTAAGCCAACCCCACAAACAAGAAGGAAAATAATCAAGATTAGAACAGAGAATGAGGTAGAAACTGGAGATACAGCAGAATACATCAATGAACCTAGAAGCTGGTTTTTTGAAAGAATCAATAAGATTGATAAACCAATGGCCAAACTAATTCATAGGGAAAGAGAGAGGACCCAAACTAATAAAATTATGAAATGAAAAGGGAGAGATCATGACTAACACCAAGAAAATAGAAACAATCATCAGAAATTATCGACAGCTATGTGGCAATAAATTAAGCAACATAGAAGAAATGGATGCCTTCCTGGAAACCTATAAACTTGCAAGACTGAAACAGAAAGAAACTGACAATCTGAACAGACCAATACCTACTAATGAGATTGAAGTAGTGATCAAAAACCTCCCAAAAAACAAGAGTCCAGGACCTGATGGATTCCCTGGGGAATCCTACCAAACATTCAGAGAAGAAATAATACATATTCTTCTGAAGCTATTAAAAAAAAAAAAAAAAGGAAACAGAAGGAAAACTTCCAGATTCTTTTGATGAAGCCAGCATTACCCTGATCCCCAAACCAGGCAAGGGCCCCACCAAAAAGGAGAATTTCAGACCAATATCCCTGATGAATATGGATGCAAATATTCTCAACAAGATCCTAGCTAATAGGATCCAATAGTACGGTGAAAAGATTATCCACCACCACCAGGTGAGATTTATCCCTGGGAGACAAGGATGGTTCAACATTTGCAAATTGATCAATGCGATAGAATAAATTAATAATGGAAGAGAGAAGAAAAATATGGTCCTCTCAATTGATGCAGAAAAAGAATTTGACAAAAAACAGCATCCTTTCCTAATTAAAACTCTTCAGAGTATAGGGACAGAGGGTGCATTCCACAATGTCATAAAATCCATCTATGAAAAACCCACAATGAATATCATTCTCAGTGAGGAAAAGCTGAGAGCCTTCCCACTGAGATCGGGAAGATGACAAGGATGCCCTCTCTTGCCACAATTGTTAACATAGTACTAGAAGTCATACCGACAGCAATCAGACAACAAAAAGAAAAGGTATTCAAATTGGCAAAGAAGAAGTCAAACTCTCTTCCTTCACAGATGGCACGATATTTTATGTGGAAAACCCAAAAGACTCTACCCCCAAACTACTAGAACTCATACAGCAATTCAGTAATGTTGCAGGATACAAAATCAATGCACAGAGATCAGTTCCTTTCTTATGTACTAACAATGAAACTGTAGAAAAAGAAATTAGAGAATCAATTCCATTTACAAAAGCACCAAAAACCATAAACTTGGAATAAACTTAACCAACGAGATAAAGGGTCTATACCTGAGGAACTACAGAATACTCATGAAGAAATTGAAGAAGACACAAAAAGATGGAAAAACATGCCATGCTCATGGGTCAGAGAATAAACACTGTTAAAATGTCTGTGCTGCCCAGAGCAATCTACACTTTCAATGCCATCCTGATCAAAACACCACTGGCATTTTTCAAAATGCTCAAACAAACAATCCTAAAATTTGTATGGAACCAAAAAAGACCCTGAATTGCCAAGAAAATGTTGAAAAGAGAAACAAAACTGGCAGCATCACATTGCCTGATTTCAAGCTTTACTACAAAGCTGTAATCACTGAGACAGCATGGTACTGGCACAAAAACAGACACACAGACCAATGGAACAGAGTAGAGAGTCCATATATGGACTCTAAACTCTATAGTCAAATAATCTTCAACAAAGTAAGAAAAAATATTCAGTTGAAAAAGGACAGTCTCTTCAATAAATTGTGCTGGGAAAGTTGGAAAGCTATATATGAAAGAATGGAACTTGACCATTCTCTTACACCATACACAAAGATAAATTCAAAATGGATGAAAGACTTCAATGTGAGAAAGGAATCTACCAAAATCCTACAGGAGAACATAGGCAGTAACCTCTTCAACATCAGCCACAACAACTTCTTTCAAGACACATCTCCAAAGGCAAGGGAAACAAAAGCAAAAATGAACTTTTGGGACTGCACCAAGATCAAAAGCTTCTGCACAGCAAAGGAAATAGTCAACAAAACAAAGAGGCAACCCATGGAATGGGATAAGATATCTGCAAATGACATCATAGACAAAGGGCTTATAGATCCAAGATCTATAAAGTACTTCTCAAACTCAACACCCGGAAAAAAAAAAAAAAAAAAAAAAAAAAAAAAAACAGAAAATCATGTCAAAAAATGGGGAGAAGACATGAACAGACATTTCTCCAATGGAGACATATAAATAGCTAAGAGACACATGAAAAAATGTTCATCATTAGCCATCAGGGAAATTCAAATCAAAATTACATTGAGATACCACTTTGTACTAATTAGAATGGCAAAAATTAACAAGGCAAGAAACAACAAATGTTGGAGATGATGTGGAGAAAGGGGAACCCTCTTACACTCTTGGTAGGAATCCAAATTGGTGCAGCCACTTTGAATAATCGTGTGGAGGTTCCTCAAAAAATTAAAAATGGAGCTATAAATTGAGTAAATCCTTCAAAAATGAAAGCTAATTAAGATGTTAGCCAAAAAAAATCAATTTCTAGTAGACATACCAAAGGAGTTCTTCAATTTTAAATGTAAATATACTGAATCTATGCCGTACAAAAACTTAAATCCACGCAGAAGAAATAAAAATTACTGTACTTATTTAAAAAAAAAAAATGGAGCTACATTATGACTCAGCAATTGCACTACTGTGTATTTACCCCAAAGGTACAGATGTAGAAAAGAAAGGCCATATGTACCCCCAATGTTCATAGCAGCAATGGCCACAATCGCCAAACTGTGGAAAGAGCCAAGATGCCCTTTGACAGACAAATAGATAAAGAAGATGTGGTCCATATATACAATGGAATATTACTCAGCCATCAGAAATGATGAATACCCAACTTTGGCATCAATTTTTGGAGAAGCTTATGCTGAGTCAAATAAGTCAAACAAAGAAAGTGAATTATCATATGATTTCATTTACTTGTGTAATATAAGGACTAGTATGGAGGACATTAGGAGAAGGAAGGGAAAAGTGAATGTGGGGAAAGCAAAGCTGGGGACAAGCCATGAAAGACTGTAGACTCTGAGAGACAAAATGAGGGTTTTAGAGGGGAGGGGCATGGGAGGATGGGTTGGCCTGGTGATGGGTATTAAAGAGGGCATGTACTGCAGGGAGCACTGGGCTTTATATGTAAACAATGCATCTTGGAACACTACATCAAAAACCAATGAAGTACTGTGTGGTGACTAATATAAAAAAATGTATTGATACCAACTGTGTAAAACACATCATATGTACTTGGTGAAAGGATACAAATATGAATCAAACTATTCTCAACAATAAAGTTTCAATCGAATGGGAGATCAAAGTTTTACATAAATAGTTAATAGACAAAATAAATGCTGTCCAGATAAGAAAAGAGATGAACCTACTGTACTGAGCAGAAAAACCAAACATGGCAAGAGAGCTTCCCTCTTCTGGCATTTTTTTTTTTTTTTTTTTTTTTTTTAGATTTTATTTATTTATTTGACAGACAGAGATCACAAGTAGGCAGAGAGGCAGGCAGAGAGAGAGAAAGGGAAGCAGGCTCCCTGTGGAGCAGAGAGCCCGATGCGGGGCTCGATCCCAGGACGCTGAGATCATGACCTGAGCCGAAGGCAGCGGCTTAACCCACTGAGCCACCCAGGCGCCCCATCTTCTGGCATTTTTTGTTCAAATATTTTATTTCTTTATATAAGAGATTGTGATAGAGAGTGAGAGAGAGAGAGAAAACAAGCACAAGCAGGCAGAGGGGTACAGGAAGAGGGAGAATCAGACTCTCCATTGAGCAGGGAGCCTGATGCGGAGCTCCATCCCAGGATTGTGGGATCATGACCTGAGCTGAAGGCAGTTGCTCAACTGACTGAGCCACCCAGGCACCCCTCTTCTGCCCATTTTGAGAGCACACTCTTGCCCAGAAGCTGGTTTGGGGGGGGCAGGTAATGCAGCAAAGTTTGTAGGGATCATAAGGCCAAGCAGAAAAACTGATTTAATTTTTAAATTTAATTTTAAAGCTTTATGGAGTTTGCAATATCTTGTTTTTATTACTGACTTTCTTCAAAAGCATAAAGATGGTGACCCATCCCAAATTTGAAACATATTGTTCAAAATACAACACAAACTATATATAGGAAAGAATAGATAGGAGAGAAATATGTACCTGTTTTTCAAGAGCAGAAAAAAAGATTCCAAAGGTGTGTTGTTTTGAATGTATTTCCTCTGGTAGTAAAGCTTATGAAAGGAAAGCAGTCATGGATCCCCAGGGAAGGAAGGGGAAGGAAGCCATAGAGACAGTATTGTTGAAAGTTTGAGAAGTTTTAGATAGAAGACACAGCTCTATGTAGCATCAGGTCTCCTCTTGTATTTTCTCTTGTCAAAATTAGTTCAGTACTGTCTCCTGGCCTTTGGAAATGGCTTTCCCTTCTCCAGGACTTCCCACATTAAGGTCCTCCGTTATCCAAGCTCTGGCACCATGTCCCGCCCTTGCTTATAAGAAGTATCAGAGAACCTGATGAGTCAGAATTCCCTTTCCTCACAAGTTGCTGATTGAATCTTCTCTCCCAGGCCATAAATACCATCCTAAACCTAGGACTTTAAAATATTTGAAACTAATAACTTACTGTTTTTTTTTTCCCTTGAAACTTCTCAAGTTTTTTTTCCCTTCCAGAAAGTGGTAATTGTATAAGCTTGACCCTTGGTCTCATAAACTCTTGCTCCAAATCTTTACTTGTTCCCAAATTCCAAATCCAAATTCCAAAATCCAGTGCTCTTCCCTGGCTCAGTACCCTCTGAGTAACAGCCTACACTAGATCTTCATTGCCCTGCACACCCCAATATGTTATTGCTAAGTAATCTGAGACTTGTGGAACTGTTTTCATATATTCTAGTTGTATTGTTTCACTCCAACTGCTGCCAAGTCTACCTGGGTATATACAGGCAGCCTTGAAAATATCTATGCTAATGAGGAGCCCACAAATAATTTGACATTGTGTTTTCTTTATTTACTTGTTAATTTTTATGGCTTCAGTAATACAAGCCTAGCTAATAATCCTCTCTGCTTTGGTTATTGTGAACATGCTTCATTAAGGAAGTTTATAGTCCCATTAATAAATCAAAATAAGATTTAATTGAAGATATAAACGCTGTTGGCAAGTATCTTCCTGGACTTAAATACCTACAATTTTAATGTGTGATTTTCTATGCTGAATACCAACATTACCTTGTGGGTGGGTTTTGCATGTTTTCATGTATGTGTGTGACATTGAGACCTTCTCTACTCCAAAGTAATAAAAGCAAATGCTGACGACACCAGAATAGAATATTCGGAAGGCAGGGTGTATTTAAAGAATGTTCATTCATACAATTTTGCCTGTTCGACTTCGGTTAAAATCTTTCCATTGCTGCTCCTTGGTTTTCTGTGTCTCACACAAATAGAAAATATCTAAGTTACACATAGTTTCAGGCTATATCTGTGTGTTAATGCAGGGTTAGTGCTGAGAGTCTGTTGGAAGCACATGGCAGTAAGATCAAAGGCCAGAAGAGATGACAGACTTATATCAAAACAATAAAGTAATGCTTTACTTTGAGAAAAAAAATCTTCAAGTGTTTACATATGCAGACAGACACACACACATACAAAATCATGCAAAAGAAAAATTTAAATAGCCGTTAAGAAAATTATCATTGTGACATATTTTTGCTCTTCCTTTCTAATTTTCAAATTCCATGACTAATCAAATATAGATGATAAGTGCCAGAAGATATCATCCATGAATATGGCCACAACAGTTAAGAATATAATGTGGCTTTTACAGTTGATTAGTTAATTATAATATCCTTTTAAGCAGTACTGCAAGAACATGAACATGCACAGAGTCAAACAAAGGAAAATATATATTTAAAAAGCTACATGCAAACATGCATTCTAGAGAAAAATCAAAATTGGTATTGTCTTAAAATTGTAAATTTTTCTTAATTTTTTTATTATGTTCAATTAGCCAACATATAGTACAGCATTAGTTTTTGACGTAGTGATCAATGATTCATCAGGTGCATACAACACCCAGTTCTCATCACAACACGGGCTGAGAGTCTGTTGGAAGCACATGGCAGTAAGATCAAAGGCCAGAAGAGATGATGGACTCCATCCCCTCACCCCACTCCCTTCTGAAGCCCTCAGTTTGGTTCCCAGAGTTCCTCATAATTTGTCTTCCTCTCTGATTTCTTCCCATTCAGTTTTCCATCCCTTCCTCTATGACCCTCTATGTTAGTTTTATAAATTAACAGCTACATTTGTTCTCGTTAGCAAGAAATCTAAGAATTTTGGGCTGCCTGTGTGGCTCAAATGGTTAAGTGTCTGCTTTGGTTCAGGTCATGATCCCACGCTCCTGGGATCAAGTCCCGAATCACACTCCCTGCTCCTCAGAAAACCTGCTTCACTGTCTCCCTCTGCCTGCTGTTCCCCCAGCTTGTGCTCTCTCTCTGTGTCAAATAAATAAATAAATAAATAGCAAGCTAAGAATCTGTTTTGGATTATAAATCATTTTCTACCCACATGCACTTAAGAAATATAGTCAACCTTTGAACACACAGTTTGAACAGCACAGGTAACCACATACATAGATATGTTCTTCAATACAGTAGAGCAATGGAAATATATTTTCTCTTCCTTTTGATTTTCTTAATATTTTTTCTCTAACTTTATTGTAAGAGTCAGGTACATACATAATAAATATTATATCCAAAATATGTGTTAATTGATTTTATGTTATAAGTAAGGCTGCTAATCAACAACAGTAGGCTGTTTGTAGTTAGGTTTTGGGGAGTCAAAATTTAGAGGTGGATTTTCAACTGTTCAAAGGAGTTGAAACACATGACCCCTGTGTTTTTCAGGAGTCTACTGTATATGCTCAGCCTCCACCTTCTCTTTTCTTTCATTGAAATATGCCGACACTTTCTGCCTTTGGGTCTTTGCACTCTCTGCTAGACCTTTGCATGGTTGCACCCTCTTAGTCATTGTTCCTCTCATCAGACCATGCTTCCCAGAGCATCTGAGCCAGCACAGTCTTTAGCAGGCCATCCTATCCATAGCACACGGTTCCTCATTACTGTTCAACACTTTGGTTTGGTGGGATTTTTTTTTTCTTTTCTTTTCTTCTTAGAGCTCGGTACTATCAAAACTATTTACTTCCTTATTTATTATCTATCTTCCTTCAACAAAATGTGAGCAATTGAGAGAATAGTTGTCAAAAATGCTCCCTGGACAATGTACCACATGGTTGAATGGATTTCAAATGAACCATCCTGTATCCCATAAGACTGAGCTTTACCTTTCGCCTGCAGACTCAGCACTTTGTAAAAAAAAAAATAAAAAAAAATAAAAAAATAAAAATAAAAAATACTGGAAAAAAAAAAAAAACAGAAAGAAGTGTGTACCAATGTTCTCAATGCACTTCTTTGTGCCTCTGTGAACAAACACACTTTAAAATGTCCATAATACTGACTATGACTTGCACAGGTTAGTGTTGATAATCAAGTGACTTTGAAGAAAGGCATAACTGCCTATAAAAAAGATGAATAATTCTAAAGGCTAAAACTTGACCCACAGGGTCCAATAATGCTGCCTTATTTCATAGACTGTGAATGTGGTGTTAAAGTTGAGGGAGAGATTAACATAAATTACATGAGCCATTTTTCACAATAAGTTATTTGCAAGCAAATAAGAAGTGTGATTTGGTGTACTGATAAAAAAAAACAATAAAAATGGCTGCCTTTATATTAATATTTAACACTGTACATTTCTCTCTCCAATATGCTATCATGTTCAATAATTCATCTGATTCTAAAAACAAACTTTTGAAACTGGTTAATACTGCTCTTTTGGTTTTCAGTGAAACAAATAATAATGTAATTGATGAATGAGACTACAGCAAAGATAGAGAAATGCCATGAATGTGAGGCTTCAAGCACTGATGGGAACAGTGATGTAGAAAGTCAGGGTATAAACACCTCTTTCTTCTGGTTGCTGTGTGCCTCACACTTTCTCCTCTCTCCCTTGACTTCCTATTCTCCCTCTTTCCCTGTCTCCTCTCTTTTATCACTTTTTCTCTTCACATATACCTTTAGTGTCTACCTTCTGTCCATAATCCATTCTTAAAACAGTGTGTTTGACTCATTGAAAATGGGCCAAAATTACCATGTTTAATAAATCCTTGAATATGCATGAATTGCTTACAAAACTCCACGTAGACAGTATGGCTCATTCAATTATGAAATAATGTATTTTTGCAACCCTTCATATATTTTAATAAAATATTCTTCTTCACTCACACACCATGGTCAGATTGCCTTTGAAATTCTTAAGACACCTGGGTTTGTACATATTTGTATCCTTAGATTTTTTTGTTTAAATATTAATTTCAGGGACATGTGGGTGGCTCAGTCATTTAAGCATCTGCCTTTGGCTCAGGTCATGATCCCAGGGTTCTGAGATTAAGCCCTGCATCAGGCTCCTTGCTCACTAGGGAGCCTGTTTTTCTCTCTGACTGCCATTCCCCCTGCTTGTGCTCTCTCTCTCTGGCAAATAAAATATTTATGAAACTTATTAATTTCATTTGATAACTTTCCCTTCATGAACCTACTAACATCACCTCTTCAGAACAAGGTAATATCACCTCCTCTGAATTCACAATTTTCTTTATGTTTACATACTTTATGTCACATTTCCATTAACTTCTTATAATCAATTTATTTTTTAATACATTTTGAGGGCAGGCTATTATACATGTTGAATCACTGTGTGGGATTACAGTATGGGCCAGTAATAAAGTGATCGAGGATAATGTAAATTCAGGATAAAAGTAACATCTTTAGGGGCGCCTGAGTGGCTCAGTGGGTTAAGCCTCTGCCTTCAGCTCAAGTCATGATCTCAGGTCCTAGGATCAAGCCCCACATCAGGCTCTCTGCCTGACAGGGAGCCTGCTCCCCCATCTCTCTCTCCCTCTTCCTGCTGCTCTGCCTACTTGTGATCTCTCTCTCTCTCTGTCAAATGAATAAATAAAATCTTAAAAAAAAAAATCTTGGGAAAACCCCATTGGTTAAACACTCAACAATATAAATATACACAGATTTAGTATCAAGTTTTGAAAGGAAACATTCTCCTTCCAAAAGTATCATAAGACTCTAGTAAATGCTGATATTTGATTTATCAGAAATAAAATGTGGGGTTCCTGGGTGGCTCAGTGGGTTAAAGCCTCTGCCTTCAGCTCAGGTCATGATCCCAGGGTCCTGGGATCAAGCCCCGCATCGGGCTCTCTGCTCCATGGGGAGCCTGCTTCCTCCTCCTCTCTCTCTCTCTCTGCCTACCTCTCTGCCTGCTTGTGATCTCTGTCTGTCAAATAAATAAATAAAATCTTAAAAAAAAAAAAAGAAATAAAATGGTACCTTATGGTCTTGCTCTGTCTGTACATTTCTTCTGCCATGCCAAGATAAGATTACAGGAGGCGGTTATTTTGTTTTTGAACTTAAGGAATAATGGCTCTTTTGCTGACAAAATTTTGAAAGCCATTAATTTTATCTGCATATTAAATGTATAAATTTCTCTTATAACCACAACTCAATATGAACCTTATTCACTGTATCCCTCCCATCACATTATGCAGGCTCATCCTCCTCTTCCATTACCTAGGGGACAAGCCGACAAAGTACAAAGCTTTAGTTCTATTTTTTTCTTGGTGCGAAAATAATGATACAATGGATAATTTATATCCTCATTTCAGCCAGCATTAAATCATGGACCTGAATCCTCTAACAGTTTGGAGGTCTCTCTTGTCCAGCATCTACAGTATATAACCTTTGTTGGAAAAAATAAATTTAGTATTATTAAAATAAAAGGCACCATGTATAAAAATTTGGCTTCATTCTACAAAAAACACACATTGTATCTCACTAGAAAAAACTGACTAGGATTTCACATTGTATTCCCTATTAAAAAAAAGTATTTTCAGGCTCCTGGTTAAGTTAAAGACACTCTACTTTTCCACAAGCTGTCAACTCCTGTCAATTAACTCTTCCCCAGCTCAGGTGATTTAACTGATCTTCCTGGACACATATTTCAAGTATTCTAAGTGGCCTTTACTACATGCTTATATGCAAATTCCAGAGGCTTATCCACTTTCTGCTTACTGCAAAACCACATTACCTTCTCAGTTTCTGAGCAGTCATGAAAAGTGGAAGATTAAACAAATATGCCTTTTTCTTCTCTGTCATAATTCCCATAAAATGATAATAGCACATAGAGGTAAAAAAACTCTAACTAAGATGAGCATGAGAAGACCATCAGTGTAAGGTAAGAGGGAAATCAATTTCTTGGAAGAAAGGAAGTAAGAGAAGAGAAGAAGCAGTAACAGTAAGCAGCAAAGTAGGCCTGAGGAAAAAAATGTCTTTGAGTTTCTAAGGTGGATATAATCCAGAAGGAGAAAGTTGGTCTGGCAGAAACCCAGAAAGCTTCAGCAGCATAACAGCTAGATTCTAAAGAAAGTGGGATTGACCTGAGACAGAAAACATGAAGATACACTGCATGGAAAAGCTAATGAGCCCCACCCTTCTCCTCATCCAGAATGTAAGAAATGCTCAGCAATTACATGATTTCCTCAGAGACAAAACAATGTGAAAGAGAAATTCTATTGAGGAGAACATTAATATATCCCAAGCAAAAACATGTAATTTCTGGAACTTGGGGACAATCTCCATGGAAGCTGATACCCCAACTAAGCACATGGACATGAGGCCCAGATGGAGGGAGGTAAGCTCCACCCAGAAGGAAGAACTTCCCAAGCAAGAATTTTCCAGTGAGCAGAGAATTTAGGTGGAAATCCTAGGAAGCATCCTCAAAGAAATTTATAAAAATATTGAATCCCTAAAACAATAATATCATGTTAATGAAAAAAGAAAAAAACAAACAAAAAAACCTTTCTCCTGAAAATTCACAGAAATTATGAAATAAATATTACTTTAAGATAAATGGAGGGGCACATGAGGCTCTAAACTCAGCATAGGAATCTACTTGAGATCCTCTCTCCCTCTCTCCCTCCCCCTGCTTGTTTGTGTTCTCTCTTTCAAATAAATAAATACATAAATAAAATCCTTAAAAAATGAATGAATATTAATTTTGACAAAAATGTGGAAATAAGAGAGATAAATGTAAAATGAGATGATCTCACCAAATAGTCCAAAGTAAAAACTAATAGGTATGCCATAAGGAAAGAATGAAGAAAATCAAAACAATAATATCTGAAAAATACCATAGCTGAAATCCAATTGTGATCTTGGCTCAGTCCTCATCGAGTTGTAATTTGGATCCTTATTCTCTTTTCTGTCTCTCTCAACATTCCATGGCTGGAATGTGTATTCTTCAATCAGTGATCTACTTTATATTAACTAGACAGATACTCTGTATCAAATATCTCCATAAAACCACATTATTAAATACTTTTCTTCTAAAAATATATATATACATATGCATGTACATAGTCAATATAAAAATGCATGTGGTATATGAAAAACATTTTATATACGAATTTCCTTACAACTCTGCCTATATATTTTTGTAAAAATGCATATTTTAATAAATTAATGAAATTCAAACTATAACAATTAATTGCTTGCAATGTGTATTTGTGAACATCTCATTAAAGATAAATTATTTAGGCATATCAGATGGTGAATGCTGAAGGTGCACATTTTTGAGGGGGTCTGTTGAACTGAAAGCCTTTTCCTTCACTTACTTCTGTGATCCATTAATCTTTGCTGTTCTAGTTCTCTAATCTTCCTTAAAAGCGGGGAGCCTGGGTGGCTCAGTGGGTTGAGCCTCTGCCTTTGGCTCAGGTCATGAT